>NC_053025.1:435744500-435906954 GCF_003073215.2 Triticum urartu | reverse complement strand
ATTCGCTCTTTCGGTGAGACCGAAAAGTTACGAAAGGGAAACAGAGAGTTTGCAACCCCATCTCGGTGAGACCGAGATCCTTATCGGTAGGACCGAATTGCTAGGGTTTGGCAGTGGCTAATGACAAGTGAAACTCGGTGGCGCCGGATAGGGAGAATCGGTAGGACCGAGTTTGGCTTAGGGTTTAGGTCATAAGTGGATATGGGAAAGTAGTTGAGGGTTTTGGAGCATATCACTAAGCACATGAAGCAAGAGGCTCATTAAGCAACACCTCATCCCTCCTTAATAGTATTGGCTTTTCCTAAAGACTCAATGTGATCTTGGATCACTAAAATATAAAATGAAGAGTCTTGAGCTTTTGAGCTTGAGCCAATCCTTTTTCCTTAGCATTTTGAGGGTTCCACTTTCACATCCATGCCATGCCAATCATTGAGCTTTCCTGAAATAATCATCTTGGAATAGCATTAGCTCAATGAGCTATATGTTGTTATAAATTACCAAAACCACCTAGGGATAGTTGCACTTTCAATCTCCCCCTTTTTGGTAATTAATGACAACATATAGATCAAAGCTTCGACAAATGATAATAAGCATGAAATATATCGTCACTTTGAGAAGTATGTGATAAGTAAGAGCTCCCCCTAAATTTGTGCATATTTTAAAATTTTCTTTGGACTGCAAATGCACAAGGAGTTAGAGTCATGGGTTACTCTTCCATGTCACATACATCTTGGTGGAGCGCTTAAAATGATAAGAATGAAATACATGCACTCATCAACAAGAATAGTGAATGATCACATAAGATAGATAAGATAATAGCATTAAGCAAACATTAAGTGTAGCTTATGATCAAACACATGATCATCAATGTCTCACAAATAATGACGTAGTATCTCAAGCACTCAAAAGCAAACAAGTTTGAAAAACACCAAATAAAGCAAGAGAGAAAAGCAACACTCTCTCTCTCGAAGCCTATGATCTATACATCTTCTCCCCCTTTGGCAACAAGTTACCAAAAAGTTCCTAGAAAATGCATAGTGCTAGATCGACGCTCAGGCTTGATCTTCAGGTGGTGGTGGAGTCCGGATCACTCCAAGGACGAAGGCTTCAGTAGATGCTGAAGTAGACGCTGGAGTTGGAGCTGAAGTAGATGCTGGAGCTGGTGGAACTGAGGCTGTGGCTGGTGCTGAGGTGGTGGCTCTTGTGTCAGCAACTGGCACGGCAGACGACCTCAGACCTCTTGGCACTCTGGCAAAGGCATGAGTAGTAGTCCTGCCTCTCATCTCCTGCATGTCCTCCTGGAGCTGCTCCACTGTAGACTGAACTTCCGTTACTTTGACATCCAAGTCATAGAACTTCTGTTCCATGATTCTCTCTAGGCTCTGCTGATTTTGAGTGAGGGTGGCCAGACTTTGCTCAATCCTCAACGTGGATGCAATCAAGTAACCAAGCTGCTCTTGTTTGGTCTTCAAGAAATACTCAGATGCCTCCTCTTGAGTTGGCATCTTGGCAGCTTTCTCCTTCCTCGCCTTCTCCTTCTTTGCGTAAGCTTGTGCAGACGATGGCTCGTTCTCAGTCATCACAACTTCATTGTCCTCAAAATCTGGACGGATGGGCAAATGTTCCTTGTCCAATAAGTATATGCCCGTGCCCATCTTGGAGTTGATGAGATCCTGAATTTGAGGGGCATATCCGCAGCTCCTCTTCTGGTCTGCTGTAGTCCTCTTAATTGTTTCCACTATTAGGCTCATCACTTTGAACTTCTGGGGCACATCAAACACATGTAGCAAGTTTATAGCATGGCCTCTGATCATCTTGTGATCTCCAGACTTAGGCAATAAGGTGTGCCTTAGTATCCAATTAATCGTAGGCAGACCTGACAGAAGATAATGCACTGAGCCAAACTTGAAAGTATCAAGTGCTTCATTTGGGATCTCCTTGTACATATTGGACATTGAGTTGTGGTCCATCTTCTTCTTGGCATAGATATCCAAGTCATCATCTTGCTCCTATGGGGCATTTATGATCTGTGCCCACTCAGCAACTGTGGATTGGTACCTTGTACCCTCAGACATCCATGTGATCTTCCCATCTAGATAGAAGTGTGCCGTGGAGTAGAATTGCATGATCAGTTCCTCGTTCCACTTTGTGAGCTTCTGCCCAACAAAGTCAGCTACTCCACAAGCTATGAAGCTGTCTTGCACTCCAGGATAGTGCTCCTCATTGTCCTTGATGTATGTCCAATCAACCCATCGCATATCACAGACAATGGGCTTCTTATCTAGCAGCACTGTCTCATAAAAATCCTGCTGCTCCTTGGTGTGAAACCTGTAGTCAACTGTTGTCCTTCTCCTTGAAGCATACGGGTCTGCTTCTCTCCACTTCCTTAGTCCTGAATCTCTCCTGAGCTTCATATCCTCAGCCATAGGATGAGCATCGTTGTGGTCTGGGATCTTGGGCTTTAGCTTCCTTAGGACATTCTCTTCCTCTTCTTCTGCAACAGTCTCAGGCACTGGGGCCTTGTTCTTCTCATCAGCTGGGATGCTTCTTGTGTTCCTCTTTGGCTTTGGCTTTGGAGCTGGCTTGGCCTTGGAAGCAGCTCCCCCTGATTTTATGGCATCTCCCATTAGCTTGGGTGCCTTGGGTGCTGGTGCAGCTACTTCTTATTCTTCCTCCTCTTCCATGATGGAAGCTTTGCCAAGCACTCTAGCCACAGTCTTCTTCACCCTTTCCTTTCTTTTCTTGCTCTCAGCTGCAACTGGCTCTATGGGCTTCTCAGTTGACATTCTGGCCTTTGACATTGGCTGCCTGCTTGCTGGCCTTTTGATTTTCAGGCCTGGCTTAGTGCCTTGAGCTGGCTCAACTCTCTTGGAAGTGGCCTCTTCCTCTGCCACATAGTCTTCATCTTCGGAATCTGAAGTCCTCTTCTTCCTCTGTCTCGTGGTAGCCTTTGGCAAGTTGCTAGGGGTGCTCCTGCTGCCTTCATCAGAAGAACTGGAGGGACTAGTGCCCTCACTCATCACCACTTGTTGTTCTGACAGATTCTGGCTATCGCTTTGATCAGACATGCTGCAAACTCTGACTGCTAACCCTGTGAACAGATTATAGATGAGGTAGAAAGGATGAGCATCACAAAATGCAGAGATTTTTGCAAAAGAATGATCCAAAAACTTAGTTTTAGTTTCCCACTGAAATCATCTCGGATCTACCGATTTTCAAACTCGGTGATACCGAAGCAGTTTTGGAACCTAAACTAGTGAACTCGGTTGGACCGAGTCACATTTCAGTGGCACCGAGACTGCTAGGGTTTCACAGAGTTCCAAAATCGGTCACACCGATAAGTAATTCTCGGTCAGACCGAGTCTCACTTGTGCAATGGCATAAGCCAAATCGGTGGGACCGAGTTTTTCAACTCGGTGGGTCCGAGATGGTTTCGGCGGAAACCTAAACCTAGAATTCTCGAATCAAAGCTAATCTACGGGCGTATTGACTGGATAGGAGTGTTTCAATCGTGGCAAGAATCATGAAGGACACAATGTGCTAGGAATCAGATTGGAGAATAGCACAAAGATCAAGTCCATACCCTAGTTCGGCGGGGACTTGCTACGGTGGCAACGGCGGGGCAGAATTCCCGTTGACGGCGACGGAGACCAGCTACTGGAGGCGGCTGGCGGCGAGAAGACGATCCGGAGACCACGAGGGCAGAGCAGGCTATCGCGCGGGTGAAGGGGTTCGGAGAAATTTCCAAAATTTTGCCCGTGACTATATATAGCCCAACCCTGTCGGTGTGACCGAGTGGAACAACTCGGTGGCACCGAGATTCATAACTGCGTGTAGTTACTGAAACTCGGTGTGACCGAAATGTTCAAATCTGTTGCACCGAGATCGAAAACCTAGATCAACTTAATGATCTCGGTAGGACCGAAAGTGGGGTATCGGTCAGACCGAGAATCATAAAGAGGTTTTGAAAGTTTAAGTCTATGACGAATCGGGGACTCCGAGCGCTCCTCACACAGAGTGGTTCGAATCTGACTTGATCAAATTTTGTGATGCAGCATGAATAGAGTTTGAGACGAGAAAAGCATAGATAGCTAGAGGAGGTTCTTAGGCATTCTTGTCCATCCACTTGGCAAAAGAAGATAAAACCAAACAATCAAAACAACAAGTGGATGTCCTCGAATGAGTAAAATATGCAACCAGCATGCTCACACAATAAGATGGCAAATGAAATATGTGACAAGGCATGCACAACCAATTCTAGCATTTATCAAGCAATTTGCGATGACTAGGTCATCTATATATGAGTATATTGACTTAGGAGTCAAGTGAGAACACTTGATCATAGGTCATACTCATCGTTTAAGCTCAAGTGGGGTTACCACTTTTACATAAAGCATTGTTTTGTTCACATCTTTAGAGTTGCTTTAGCTCAAGTCTTAGAGTAAAGCTCCCCCTAGATGTGATATCCCCCCTAAGAGGGATGAACTAACCTTGGGTTTTGTCGATGATGACTTCATGTAGATGTTGAAGATGTGGATGCTCAATGTTGATGTAGATCACTTGGAGCTATCCATTTGAGTGAATTGCACTTTCAATACCTACATGGGTTAGTCCCACAAGGAACAAACAAGGATATCCATAGACATAGAGTGATGCACACAAAAGATGATGTCCATGAAATCTTTTAGGTTACCTTGTCCCTTGTCTTACCAACAAGAGGGTTTGTGACTCCTTGAACTAGTGCGCGATGTGGAAGTTGATTGCACTTGTTCTTGCCAAAATGATAAGAGTGAGGTATGTTGGCGGAGTCACCCTCAAGAACTCTCTAGTTCTTCTTCTTTTGGATCCACATCATCTTGATGGGAATCCTTGGAGTTGTAGTCGTACTTGATGAAGTGGAACTTGAAGTAGTCTTGGGAATCCACTTGACTAAGGTCTTAGGAGCTTCTTCAAATGCATCAATTTCCTCTTGAAGCTTGTCCTTGCCTTTTTGCTTGTAGTCTTGTGGTGGAAGATCATCTTGAGCTTGTGTCCCCTTGAAAGAAGTATCATACTTCTCTTGTTGAGGAACAAACTTTGTCTTGGGGTATTGATCTTCTTCCCACTCAACTCCATTGGCATTGAACTTTCGTTCAAAACCAACACCTTGATTCTTCCAGTGCATTCCTTGCTTGCGCACAATTTCCTCGAATTGCTTACTCCCGGCAAGGCTTTTGTACACTCCTTTCTCTATAATTCCCTTCAATAAGATATTTTCTTGCTCAAGTGTAACTTGGCTAAGAGAATCATTAGTAGAATCAAGAGAACTACTAGAAGCAACAATATTGGATTTAACATGATCATTGTTACTGCTAGAGGAAGAATCTTTCTTGTTCTTGTTACTAGACTTGACTTGAGGCATGTAAGTGGATAAGAGTAAACGCTTGGCAATGTAAGAAGAACTTTTCTTGCGGGGATCATCATTGATTGCTTTTAAGAACTCATGCTCTTGCTCAAGATTGAGCTTTTCAAAGCGTAATTTCTCATGAGCTCTTAAAAGTTCTTGATGATCTTCGAAGATAGTTTCATGAGCTAACTTAAGAGTGTTTAGTTCTTTAGTTAGAGCCTCAATCTTCTCCTTATCATTGTCATTCGTTTTATCTTGATTAGCATGTTTAATTGACATTTCATCATAGTATTCATCACTAGAGTTGTCAACAAGCAAATCATCACCTAACAAGTCATCTTCATCACTATTGAAATCAACATACTCGGAGTGTGTTACTTTAGGACCTTTGGCCATGAAGCATCTTCCAATTCCTTCATTTGGTGAGTCAAATATGTCGTAGGAGTTGGTTGACACAAGTGCTAGACCGGCAACACCTTCATCTTGAGTATCTTCGGAGTCGGAGTGATAACTTCTCTCGGAGTGGCTGTCGGAGTCGGAGCCGGATACCCATTCACCAACATGAGCTTGATGTCTTCGTCTTGTGTAGCTCCTTGATGATTTTTCCTTCCTTTCCGAATCCTTGCTTCTCCGTGAGTATCTTCGTTCATAACGATCATCTCTACTCCTTCTCTCTCTTGGTGGTGATTCTTTGCTTCTTCTTCTTGGAGAATCTTCTCTTCTCTTGTAGGGAGCCGTACACTCATTGGAATCGTGTCCGGGTCTTCCACAATTGTAGCAGTTTCGCTCTCGACTAGAAGATCTTTTGTCATTGTAGGACCTTGACTTGAAGCTTCTATCTTTGCTTCTACTCTTGTAGAACTTGTTGAAGTTCTTCACCATTAAGCTCAATTCTTCATTGAAGTCTTGTTTCTCACTTGATGATGTAGGGGCTTCACATGAGGCTTTATAGGCACCACTTGATTTGTTGTGAAGTTCCTCTTTATCCTTAAGTGACATCTCATGAGCAACAATTCTTCCAATCACCTCCGTTGGCTTGAGATCTTTGTAATTGGGCATCATTTGGATCAATGTGCACACGGTATCATATTTTCCATCCAAGGCTCTTAGAATCTTCTTGATGATGAATCTGTCGGTCATCTCTTCACTTCCTAAGCCGGCAATCTCATTTGTGATGAGAGCAAGCCTAGAGTACATTTCAGCGACACCTTCACCATCCTTCATCTTGAACTTGTCAAGTTGGCTTTGAAGCACATCCAACTTGGATTCCTTGACGGAGTCGGTACCTTCGTGCATATCAATCAAAGTGTCCCAAATTTCCTTTGCATTCTCAAGACGGCTGATTTTGTTGAATTCTTCGGGGCACAATCCGTTGAAGAGAATATCACAAGCTTGAGCATTGTATTGCAACATCTTCAACTCATCCGCGGTAGCTTCACGGTTTGGTTCTCTCCCATCAAACAAGTCACCTCGCAAGCCAACACACACAATAGCCCAAACGGCGGGGTTATGTCCAAGAATATGCATTTTCATTTTATGCTTCCAACTAGCAAAATTAGTACCATCAAAGTAAGGACCTCTACGGTGATAATTTCCCTCGCTAGACGCCATACTCTCCTAAGTTGTGAAACCAAGGCTATGACCACCAAAAGCTATGGAGATCAAGCAAATGGAGACCAAAGCTCTGATACCACTTGTAGGATCGAAAGTATGTCTAGAGGGGGGGTGATTAGACTACTTGACAAAATAAAAACTTAACCTTTTCCCAATTTTAGTTCTTGGCAGATTTTACCTATTTTAGGACAAGTCAAGCAATCATCACACAATTCAAGCAAGCATGCAAAGAGTATATTGGCAGCGGAAAGTAAAGCATGCAACTTGCAAGAATGTAAAGGGAAGGGTTTGGAGAATTCAAACGCTAATGGAGACACGGATGTTTTTCCCGTGGTTCGGATAGGTGGTGCTATCCTACATCCACGTTGATGGAGACTTCAACCCACGAAGGGTAACGGTTGCGCGAGTCCACACAGGGCTCCACCCAAGGGTAACGGTTGCGCGAGTCCACACAGGGCTCCACCCCACGAAGGGTCCACGAAGAAGCAACCACCCACAAAGGGTCCACGAAGAAGCAACCTTGTCTATCCCACCATGGCCATCGCCCACACAGGACTTGCCTCACTAGCGGTAGATCTTCACGAAGTAGGCGATCTCCTTGCCCTTACAAACTCCTTGGTTCAACTCCACAATCTTGTCGGAAGGCTCCCAAGTGACACCTAGCCAATCTAGGAGACACCACTCTCCAAGAAGTAACAAATGGTGTGTAGGTAATGAACTCCTTGCTCTTGTGCTTCAAATGATAGTCTCCCCAACACTCAACTCTCTCTCATAGGATTTGGATTTGGTGGAAAGAAGATTTGAGTGGAAAGCAACTTGGGAAGGCTAGAGATCAAGATTCATATGGTAGGAAAATGGAATATCTTGGTCTCAACACATGAGTAGGTGGTTCTCTCTCAGAACATATGAGTTGGAATGGTGTATGTGTTCTGATAGCTCTCTCTTCGAATGAAGAGGAGGTGGAGGGGTATATATAGCCTCCACACAAAATCCAACCGTTACACACAGTTTTCCAATCTCGGTGGGACCGAATCAACAAACTCGGTCGGACCGAAAATGTAAACCTAGTGACCGTTAGAGATTTTCGGTGGGACTGACATGCAACTCGGTAGGACCGATATGGTTAGGGTTTGGGCATAACGTAATCTCGGTGAGACCGATTACACAAACTCGGTGAGACCGAATTTGGTAATTAGCTAACCAGAGAGTTGGTCAGGCAAACTCGGTGGGACCGATTTGCTCTTTCGGTGAGACCGAAAAGTTACAAAGGGGAAACACTGAATTTACATTGCAATCTCGGTGGGACCGATTCGCTCTTTCGGTGAGACCGAAAAGTTACGAAAGGGAAACAGAGAGTTTGCAATCCCATCTCGGTGAGACCGAGATCCCTATCGGTAGAACCGAATTGCTAGGGTTTGGCAGTGGCTTATGACAAGTGAAACTCGGTGGCGCCGGATAGGAAAAGAATCGGTAGGACCAAGTTTGGCTTAGGGTTTAGGTCAAATTGTGGATATGGGAAAGTAGTTGAGGGTTTTTGGAGCATATCACTAAGAACATGAAGCAAGAGGCTCATTAAGCAACACCTCATCCCTCCTTGATAGTATTGGCTTTTCCTAAAGACTCAATGTGATCTTGGATCACTGAAATATAAAATGAAGAGTCTTGAGCTTTTGAGCTTGAGCCAATCCTTTTCCTTAGCATTTTGAGGGTTCCACTTTCACATCCATGCCATGCCAATCATTGAGCTTTCCTGAAATAATCATCTTGGAATAGCATTAGCTCAATGAGCTATATGTTGTTATGAATTACCAAAACCACCTAGGGATAGTTGCACTTTCAGTTTCTGCAGGGAAGATCTAAGGATTATGGATATGTGCATTATTCTTCAAATCATTATGTTCATAAGTCCTCGAAGAACTTCTTTGCTTACTCATATGCTTACCCTAACCCCTCTTATGTGAAACAAAGTGGATTGGCATCTATGCCACCTTTCTCTTATGGAGCTCACAGAATGATGAACTCTTTGTCACCCCTTCAGATGTGGGTGGTGAAGAAAAATAACTAACCTCTTATGCAGGGTGAGGTCTCCAAACGAACTTAATCGTCTGAAGAATTTGCTGGAGACCTAAATTTGCTTGAAATGACGCAAGCTAATCATGAAGAAATGAATTTTCATTTCTCACGTCCTCATACTGTTTTATCTGTTCTATTGCTTGATGAAATTGATACCATATTCTTCACTGCTGAAGTATATGAGTTCGTAAGTTGCACTAATTCATCTGCAGGATGATCAACCCAAAGCCACTGAGTGGGTCCTCGATAGTGGATGTACAAATCACATGACTTGTGACATGAGCTTATTGATGGACTCTGCTTTATCTCCATCACATCTGAAGCATATCACCTACGTTGACAAAGGCAAAAGCAAGGTATTGGGTCTAGGTAAGGTTGCAATCTCAAAGGATCGACACATGGACAAAGTCATGCTTGTCGAGTCCTTAGGGTTCAACCTCATGTCTGTCTCAATGCTTTGTGATCTTGATATGGTTGTTGTATTTGGCAAGTATCATTGTGTTGTGATCATGGAAGCTGACAATTCCAAAGTCTTCGAAGGCTTTAGGAGAGGAGATTTGTATATTGTTGATTTCTCTACAGGACCACAACCTGCTACATGTCTACTTGCAAAAGCTTCAGAAGGCTGGCTATGGCATCGACGAGTTGGTCATGCTGGCATGAGGAATCTGCACACGCTCGTGAAGAAGAAGCATGTCATTGGCATCGAGGGTGTCAAATTTCTCAAGGACCATTTGTGTGGAGCCTGTGAAGCTGGAAAGATGACCAAGGCCAAGCATCAGCGAAGACTATCATGACTACTACTCGACCATTTGAATTGCTTCACATGGATCTCTTTGTCCCTACTCACTATGCCACATTTACTAATGCTGCATCTTTATATGGCTTTGTCATTGTTGACGATTATTCTCGATATACTTGGGTGCATATCATCACTTACAAAACTGAAGTGCAGGAAGTCTTCAAACAATTTTCCTCGAGGGCCTCAACCAACTTTGGTGTGAAGATCAAGCACATCAGAAGTGATAATGGAACTGAGTTCAAGAACACTGGTCTTGATGACTATCTTGATGAACTTGGTATTACTCATGAGTTATCTGCTCCTTATACTCCTCAGCAAAATGGCATCGTGGAGCGCAAGAACAGGACTCTTATTGAGATGGCCCGCACTATGCTTGATGAGTACAAGACGCCTCCTCACTTTTGGCCTGAGGCAATTAGTACTACGTGCCACATCATCAACAGGGTATATCTTCACAAATTCTTCAAGAAGACTGCATATGAACTCCTCACCGACAAGAAACCCAATGTGAGTTACTTCAAAGTCTTCGGTGCAAAATGTTGGATTAGAGATCCTCATCACAATTCTAAATTTGCACTGAATGCACATGAAGGTTTTATGCTCGGTTATGGTAAGGACTCGCACACCTACAGAGTCTTCAACACCTATCACCACAAGGTTGTTGAAAATGTAGATGTGCGGTTCGATGAGACTAATGGCTCGCAAAGAGAGCACCTACCTCCTGTGATAGATGAAATACCTCCTGAGGAATCTATTAAGTTCAAGGCTACTGAGGATGTCATTCCTACCAAAGAATCTGTTGAAGAAGTCATTCCAAAACATTAAGAACGTCATGCTGATGCACCTGAGGAAAATGGTGCTGAAGAAAATACTGATCAAATTCCACAACGACAACCCGCTCATCCTCGCGTTGCAAATGAAGTGCAAATTGAGAAAATCATCAGCGACATCAACATTCCAGGTCCTCTCACACGCTCAAGAGCTTCACATTTATCTAACTTTTGTGGGCACTTTGCTTTCGTCTCTATCACAGATCCCACTAAGGTAGATGAAGAATTTCTAGAGCCTGAGTGGATTCAAGCTATGCAAGAGGAATTACATCAATTCGAGCTCAACAGCGTCTGGGAACTGGTCAAATGTCCAAATCCTCGCAAGCACAACATCATCGGCACAAAGTGGATCTACTGCAACAAGCAAGATGAAAATGGCCTTGTGGTGAGGAATAAGGCACGGCTTGTAGCTCAAGGCTACACACAGGTTGAAGGAATTGATTTCGATGAAACTTTTGCACCTGTTGCTAGACTTGAAGCTATTCGCATATTACTTGCTTATGTTAACCATCATGATATCATCTTATATCAAATGGATGTGAAAAGTGCATTCCTCAATGGTAAGCTTGAGGAAGAAGTATATGTTGCTCAGCCCCCAGGTTTTGAAGATCCAAAGCATCCTGACAAAGTCTTCAGACTCAATAAGGCCCTCTATGGCCTCAAGCAGGCCCCACGGGCGTGGTATGATACTTTGAAGGAATTCCTCATGAAGAAAGGCTTCAAACCCGGTTCACTTGACCCAACTCTTTTCACTAAATCTTATGATGGTGAACTGTTTGTGTGCCAAATTTATGTTGATGATATCATTTTTGGCTGTACTGACCAACATTTATAGTGATGAATTTGCCTATATGATGAGTGAAGAATATCAAATGTCTATGATGGGAGAATTGAAATTCTTCTTAGGTCTTCAGATTCGTCAACAGCACAATGGCATATTCATATCTCAGGAGAAATACCTCAAGGATGTACTGAGGAAATTCGGCATGCAAGATTGCAAAGGAGTCAAAATCCCTATGCCCACAAATGGCCATCTATGCACTGATGAAAATGGTATTGACTTCGATCAAAAGGTATACCGCTCCATGATTGGTTCTTTATTGTACTTATGTGCATCTAGGCCAGATATTATGCTTAGTGTTTGCATGTGTGCCCGATTTCAAGCTACACCGAAGGAATCACACCACAAGGCATTGAAGCATACTCTTTGATATCTAGCTCACACACCAACACTTGGATTATGGTATCCCAAGGGCTCGGCTTTTGATCTCATTGGATATTCAGACTCTGACTATGCTGGTGATCGTGTGGACCGCAAGTCAACATCTGGCACATGCCATTTCCTTGGACGATCCTTGGTCTGTTGGTCCTTGAAGAAACAGAACTGCGTATCACTGTCTACTGCTGAAGCTGAGTACATTGCTGCTGGTTCTTGCTGTGCTCAACTGCTATGGATGAAGCAAACTCTCAAGGACTACGGCGTCAACGTGAAGAATCTGCCACTCTACTATGACAATGAGAGTGCCATCAAGATTGCTCATAACCCAGTTCAGCACTCGAAGATAAAGCACATTCATATTCGTCATCATTTTCTTCGTGATCATGTGTTGAAGGGTGACATCTCTATTGAGCATGTGAAGACTGAAGAACAGCTAGCCAATATCTTCACTAAGCCCTTGGATGAGAAGATATTTAGCAAGTTGCGGTGTGAGCTAAATATCCTAGAATCTTCGAATGTTCTTTGAAAAGGACTCTCATCCTAACACTTATGCAAAATTGATGACTTAGATGTGCAACACATGAAGAAACGTTTTTCTTCAATCAATGAAGAATAACACTCTAAGTGTGAAGAAATTAACGAAGAATTTGATTCTCAGAACCCTACGACAATTGTACGTGGTGTCTGAAATCATCATTCTTATACGGTGGGTCATGCCACCACCAAAAGTTGAAAATCTTCAATTTGAGTTTTTCTCAGCTTTGAAATTCCTCTGTTGTTTTTCAACTTGCATTGTCTTCACCATTTCCGTCGTTTTTCTTCATTGGCTATATATATATATATATATATGAGTTTATGTCCTCTACAGCATTCACTTATTGCTATTCCTTCAAGTTGCTTGTTCTGCTAAGTGAATGTGATCGGACCCTTTCCCCCTCTATGCTAAACTCAACCCAATCTATTCACAAATTCTTCATGTGCGTTCTATTTGAAACTCGTTCAAAATCTTCACTGTGTCCTTGTCAGCTGAAGAAATTGCGAACGGAACTTTAAACTTATCTTATCTGAATTTTCGGCCTTTGCCACTCAAACCATTACACATTCCACGATAATACTTATCCTATTCACCCACGATCGCACACGATCGTCACCTCTCAGTACGTGGCTGACACATGTCACACGAATGAGAAGGGTCAGGGGCATGTTCATCCAATTTCTTCGGGCGAGCGGTTTTTCACTTCGGCTATAAATACCCCTCTCCCTTCATCACTTTGTTTTTACTTCGCTCGATATCACTCCCTCGCTCGAGCTCTCAAACCCTAGCGCCGCCGCTACTTCCATCGTCGCCGACGAGGAAGAGCTTCACTGCCTCGACCTCGTCGCTGCCGTACTCACGCCGGACGTGGATTTCTTCACTCCGCCGCCGCCGTAGCCGTCTTCCTCAGCCAAGTTAGGGCTTGGAAGATCTGAACCGACGAGCTTCAACTCTACACTTCCCAGTTCGTCGTGTTCTTCGTCCAGGGTAATTAAAAGTCACTTTTACTACCCTTGTTGATTCGGATGTTTTCTTCAAATCTTCAAAAGGTGTTTATTCTTCAAATCCTCACACACTGGACACCTCACATATCATCTGTTCTTGATCTGTTCCTCTAAGCAACATTTTTCTTCAAGATTCCTCAATTGTGTGGATTTTCAAATCTGTACAACTCTGGAACCTAAGTCAAAGAACGCTTAGTGAAATTCCTCAAGATTCATCCGGTCAAATTTCTCAAACTTGTTCTTTTTGCAAAATCTTCTGAGAACGCATATGACCTCTCCAAATTCTTCGCACCTATACTCTGTTCACAGGTACACATGTCCGCTGCTAAATCTCTAGGTTCTCATCAACTTAACTCATTTGCAGCATTCCTCGAAGAAAAGTTGCATACCTCTTCCGAGAACTCAATCGTTCAAAACCCTCAGCTGAAGAAAATGGCAGATGGCAAGAAACCTTAGAAGGGAGGAAAGAAGCTGGAAGTCAGCACAGCTTTTGAGATACCTGATGACATTTACAAGGATTATTGCACTCCTGATGAGGCCACTCATGGAAAGGAAACTAAGAATGAGCGCAAAGTGCGCATCCAAAGGATAGAGAGGAGATGGGCACGGCAATGGAGAGAGTACAGGTATGTCACTCCAAAATACATGAAGACATTTGCTCTTCACCCTCCTTGCCCAAGACCTCCATTGGCACCTGGCCAAGTAGCTGATCCCACCAACCTCAAGCGTGGTGAGGATTATCCTGATGAATGGGCCAAGCGCCAGGCCAAGCTAGCCAGAGTAGCTAAGGAAGCAGTGAGGAAATTTAATGAAGACTCTGCTGCTGCTGCTGCTGCCACTGTTGAGGCCTCTGCAAGCAAGCCAAAGAATTCCATGCCAAATAAACCGGCTCATAAGCCAAGTGCTTCAACCCCAATGCCCTCATGGCCAAGTTCCTCAGCAATGCCCTCACGGCCAGATTCTTCAAAGCCCTCACGGCCAATTCCTCAAGCCGCACCAGCTCCTCCAAAGTCCTCGGCTCCTCCGTCAAAATCCTCAGCACATGTGCATCTCGCCACGTGCCAACGGACAATAGGCATCTCAATTGCCTCAGGAGCTTCTACTAGTTCTTCAGCTGCACCAAATTCATCAACTGGCCCCTCTCTGCTGAAGACAAAGGCCACTATTGGACGAGGCTCTCGACCAAGTCCTCACAAGAAGCAGGTCGCCTTTCAAGTGATGTCTAATGAAGACGAAGCCGATGATGAAGAACTTGCTGAAATCATCAGGGACAGGCAACTCAGGGCCACTAGAGCCAAAGGCACAAGTGTGCATCTGCTTTTGGATCCAAAATTGATCCTTGATTACATTGATCTCTGGCATAACGACCCCAACACTCCTGTGCCTGACTTCAAGCTGACTCCTAGCCAAAGTCATATGTTGACTCACTTCATTCAGGAAGAAAAATGGAAATTTGAAAAGGCCAGGCAGTTGAAGAAAGCGCAGTATAAAAAGGAGCGCTTCCTGAAGAAAAACGTTGTCTCTATGACAACTGAAGAACTTGTCACTATTCAATTTGAGATCAAGAAACTCAGTGATGAATTTGACGCATACCACACTGATTGGCTGGGAGCCAAGGTCCGTTTTGTGAAACTAAATGAATAGTTCACTTCCAATGTTGCAGCCCAACGCAACAAGAAAATCCTCAGGCTGAAGCATCTGCTCAGCCTACTGAAGAAAATGCCAGCACCGCTGATGATACTCAGGCTGCTGAAGAAAATACTAGTACCAGGGCTGATGACTGCATTCCAGCTGCTAAAGAAATTGTCAGGGAAACCACTAGTGTTGCGCCTGAAGAAAATGAAGAAGTCAGGGCAACTGCATCAGTTGTGCCTGAAGATCTTGAACCAAATTCCTCTGCTCCTCTTGCGCCTACACCATCTTCGATCCTTCCATCTGCATCAGATGTGAAGAAGACTAAGGCTGCAGAGCGTGCAGCTGTGGAGAAAAGGAAGGCATCAACTGCATCAGATTCTTCAGCTCCGAAGAAAATGAAGTCACTGACCAGCTCATTTGAAAATCCAATTGATGTTGTTACTGTCTCATCTATGCCATCAGAGGACCTTGTTCCTTTTGATGAAGAATACGTGATCCCAAGCGGATCCGATGAATACATTCATTCTGCTGCTTCCTCGGAGCAGTTGGATGAAGAAATTGAAGCGGATGCAATCCCTTCAACCCCAATAGTCTCATCGCCCACGCCTTAGTTCACTACTGAAGAGGCCAGCGTTGAAGAAATGAATGAAGACGAAGATGTGGACATCGGATGCACAACTCCAGTGTTGAACGACGACTTTTGGGAAAGTCAAGATCCCAATTCTCCTCTGTTCACACCCCCACAACAAATTCCTCAGTCCCCTGTCACTACTGAAGTACAAATGGGATCTGAAGAACCTCGTGCCACACCGTCTATCCATGGAGAGATTCCAGCCACTAGTGCTGAAGAAAATGTAGATGAAGAATTGAAGTCCCAGGCTGCCACTGAAGAAGGACCTGAAATTCCTCAGCCTGCGGAACCTAAGATGGAGATCCCTGAGATTGTGATGCAATTGACGGACACTCCTCACCCCAAGCCAAAGGATCCCTTCTCAAAGAAGCAAAAATTCAAGGCTGATGACTTCTTCGGTGAGCATGTATTCTTCATGGACTACAATCCTTATGACTTTGCTCGTCTTAGGAGGAAACGCTTCTGGACTGCCAGCCAGGCTAGTTTCTATTCTTCACTTCTCTTCAACAAGGATAAAGTCTTCTACCACGAGCATATTCCTCACGTGGACATGGAATCACTGCCTTGCTTCTCTCCTGCCCTCAGTGTGCTTCATGATGCAGGACTCCTCAACTTTTGCTCTGATATTTTTGATTGGAATGAAGAGCTTATTCTTCAGTTCTACGCTACACTGCACATCACAGGTGATCTTGATGATATCAACACTTGGGTATTGGACTGGATGACCGATAACACTCATTATAAAGCACCAGCCTCTGAATTACTTCATGCCCTGCCCATCAGTCCACCCCTTGAAGGAGCTCGCTGTCTATACCAGGAGCCTGAACTCACTGCCCATTACATGCAAGTGCTAATGAAGCCCCTGAAGCCCGGTCAAGCGCCAAGGACCAAATTCCTCGTGAAGGAATTGCTATATGTGCCCAGAATAGTCTATCACATTCTGACGAGGACAATGAGTCCTATCAAAGGCCACGACTCGTCTGATGAGGAAATTGTTGGCATCATGAAGAGTCTGCTATTCAACATCATACATGGCATTCCTGTCAATTATCATGATTTCTTCATGAGGACTCTGACAAATGTTGCACTCTCTCTATTTGAGTTGAAGCCTTATGCTCCTTGGATTATGAGATTCCTCAGAACAAGGTCTTCACTAAACTACAAGGCTGACTTTCAGAATCACCTCAGCTACCTGCCCCCAATTGAAGTCCTCAAGCAGACTTATTCCTCAGCTGATGAAAAGGGCAAGGCACCTGCTGTCATTGATGAAGGCATTCGTCCATTGGATGGTCAGTTTCGCAAAGCTGCATCTTATTCCACCAATGATGACTCTGACACTCATGATTCTGCTGCACATGCATCCAAGCTAAATCCTCAAGCCACAGCTCCCAGGGTGATGACTGACCATGAGCTGCTTCTTAGTCTTCACTAGAAGGTGGATCGAAACCATAAATGGGTTAAGCGTCAGTTTGGTTCTATTCTTCACAACATGACTGCTACACATAATGCAGTGAAGAAAAACCATTACTACCCCCATGAAGTTTTTAGTCGCACCTGGGCTATCTTATCACATCTGTATGGTGAAGAAGATCTGAAGCAAATGGGTCTCAAGGGGAACTTTGATTGGTCTGCACCTCCAGCGAAGAAATTCAAGAAAGTCAAAGTTCCTTCCTTGGCGGCCAGCTCATATTCTTCATCCCGCGACACCGATGAGTTTGAAGACTTGGATGAAACTGCTGCAGGCCCTACAACAACCAACGGCCCCAACAACGCTGGCGCTCCTCCCTCAACATGACATTCCTCAGGGGCGTTAGTCCTCATTTTTTGATCCTTTTGGTCATTCGATGACAAAGGGGGAGAAATTTGAGTTAGTCTTCAAGCGGGTCTACCTATATGGGCATTTTTTCTAAGTTACAACTTTCGTTCTTTTGAAGACTTTGCTGGATCGAGTTATAAACTTAAACTCTATGGTGGTCTGATACTTTTGCTAAGTTTTTCTGCATGCTTATTCCTCATTAATTTTAATGCACGCATGCTAAATTACATCAGTCACCATATTTCATCATGCATTTCAAATTCTTCATATTATATGTTAAATGCGTGTATGAATTACAAGATATAGGGGGAGATCTTCATGATTCTACTCTCCAAAGTGTACATTGCTTCAAAAGCAAATTCCTCACTATGCACATCTTCAGGGGGAGTTCTTCTATATCTTGCAATCAAATTCCTCAATTTCAGTATTTACACTTCATATGTTTATCCCCATTGAAAACTTAACCTATATTGTCATCAATCACCAAAAAGGGGGAGATTGTAAGTGCATCTAGTGCCCCTTAGTGATTTTGGTGTATTGAAGACTTATAGGTTAAGGGACTGATGCGTTTGTGAGTGTACACAGGTCTATAAGTCTATGAGGAGTTTGATATTTACAGAGAAAGTCGACCCCTAAAAATGAAGTTCTTCGACTGAAGACTTTGGATTTCTGAAGACTTTCTAAAGACTTTGAAAGTGAAGAAATTGGTGTGATCCTGAAGACTTGGTATTCATTCGAGGAACATGAAGCATGAAGACCTTTGTTTTCTTTGTTTTATTTTCTCTTTCTTGAGTCATAGGAGACGTCGTACTGTTAAAGGGGGTCGAGGAAATACTAAGGAAAAATTTCCAAGTGATGGTCCACTTAAATCTTACACTTACCAATCCCTTCGAGTGAAGCCATTGGAAATCTCATATAGTTTAGTCAATTTCTTCAGTGACAGAGACAAAGTTCTTCTGGTCTCTGAGGAATTTGTTCTGACTGAGGAGTTAGGAATTCGCCAGTGCGGATTGCCTACACAGTGAGGAACATGATAGCCCTGAGGAATTTGATACTCAAAATTCTGACCGTTGTTGTGCCATGCGCCAGCTGTCCCAAAATATCTACCCACCTAACGGTCATATCATTGAAGGGCATTTATGTCTTATCATGTCAGGCTGCTCCCTAGGCTATAAATAGCCGCCCCCTACAACCACTAGCTGGTTGGCTACTCTGAGAGAAACTAACACTTGTCATTTGAGAGCATCCCATCCTCCGAGGACTTTGAGTGAAAATCATCAAGTGAGGAAAACCCAAACCCAAACACCTACAAACCCAAAGTGATTGAGCATCACTGAAGAGATTGATACTGCGTGGATCCGACGCTTGTTACCTTTGAAGACTGTGCATCTTCCAGGCGGTTAGGCATCATGGTCTAGAGCATCCAAGAGGACATTGTGGATCGCCGAGTGACCGAGTCTGTGAAGGTTTGGAAGTCACCTGAAGACTTATCACGAGTTATTGGGCGAGGTCTGTGTGACCTCAGCTCAAGGGGAATACGGTGAGGACTGAGTGTCCTGAGCTGCGTGTTCAGGACTGGGTGTCCGAGACTGTGTGTCCTCAGGTTTAAATACCTAGCCGCCCTAACCAGACGTACAACTGTCACAGCAGTTGGAAATGGTCTACCAAATCATTGTCTTCACTAAGCTACCTGGTTCCATTTCCTCAACCCTTCCATATTCCTCATTTCTGTGTTGTGTGCTTGTTCATATCTGTTTGAATACTTTGAATGAAGACTTTCTCTATTTCCCCAGTTCAATTTCTTCAGTCTGTTTGTCTTTATCCTGTGTTATCCTGTGTTTACGCTTTCTGTGCTCTGTGCTTGTTTTCATTTCATCATGAAGACCATGCTCATGCACTGTTATGTTTACTTCTGAGTACTTATTCCGCTGCAAGTAGTTCTTCACTCAGGAATTTCCTCACCCTGAAATTCCTCAGTGAAGAATTCATAAAAATCGCCTATTCACCCCCCCTCTAGTTGATATAACGCACTTCCATTTTTGCCAATAAACGCCCATGATTTGTCCCTCTTCTAGCCGACACGTGGCCAAACTAGCCGAACAGGAAGCTTGCGCGGTAAACTACGCGGTAGCTCGGGAACAGGCTCACCAATGATACATTTGGCGCCTCTTCGAGCCCACGTGTGGTCAAACGAAACGCGTGCGGTGCAGTGTTGTCAAGCGTGCACTGAAATCCTCCACTATGAACGTCGTGACAATACGTGACGATTACAGGCTGGCCGACCCCCATTTATTACAGCGGCCATTTAACCCTTGTGTCTCCTCAACCTTTCGATCGCGCCCCACCTTTGCAAGAAGTACACCCACCATGACAAATTCTTAGAGGGTATCCTGCGCGGCTCCAATGGTTCTCCGAGCGGCTAACTACGACGAGCAGCAGTTCACCATGCATGCCATGGTGGACACCCACAGAAGGTTCACAGACCTCTCGGTGGTGTACACCAATGACTCGGTTTGGGTGGAGCACTCCATCCACATCATGGAGTTGTTGCTTGGCGAGGAGAAGTACAAGGTGGTTAGGTTCGACCTCGAGTACACCCACGCTTGTGATGGGTCTCATCCCAAGGTCGTTGTTGCCCAGATGTGTGTGTGCCACCACGTCCTCGTCTACCACTACTGCCTGGCCACAAGGCCTTGCGAGCGTTTCGCCAGGTTTGTCAACAGCCCCCACTACATGTTCGCTACAGTGGACATCACCAACGATGTAAAGGCGCTCGAGAATTAGGGCATCGCCTGCCAGAATCTTGTTGACATCCAGGGCCAATGCAAGATCTGGGGCAGCAAGGAGCATGAGAAGGACTCACAGGTTCACCTCGCCGAGGCCATCATCGACCCCTACTATAGAGACATGAAGGATTCCTGCAACAACGACAAGCGTGCCTGGCACTCGGCCTAGATGGAGATACTCGACAAAGCTCATGCCGTGTATGCGACCAAGGAGGCGTACACGAGCTACGACATGTACAGGTGGATCGTTGACATGAGGAAGTGCATCCTTCCCCAAAACGGCCAGGGATCCATCCAGAAGCAGAGCAATGGCAAGCATCATCGCAACAATAAGTAGATGATTAGATCCTCATTTCTCCTAGTTTAGTATGCATGTAATTGCTTACTTTGGTGTGTGGAAATGTTATGTGTGTAGTCACTTGTGTAGTGTATGCTTAATTTGGTTTTGCAATACTGTCTTTTTAAGTATATATGTTGATACTCTGTAGACAGAGAAAATCACATCACACACGTACTAAACAATGGAACCTATCGATGATGATTTCATCAATCACTGACAATTGTATACCAGCAATCATTTGCTGACAACACACATGACTTGTTAACAGGAATTGTCTGTGTTGTTATCGATCTTCCCATACATTTCTGATTACAGACCTATTTGTCACGTATCACACACATCTTGTTAAGTTGAACCGTATGCCCTGCATTGCACACGCAACTAAAATCTGAACCGTGTCTGATGCATCCATCATCGCAAACGTTTTGCACCTTTTTTGACGGGTTTTTTACACCACTGTTTGTGATTATTGCATTGCACACAGTTTCGTCGAAGGGTCTCTGATCGTAGTGTCGCGTTAGCAACATCCTGCAGTAGTGATTGTACCTTCACTTGGATTGGAAAGTAGCTCATCAGAGAAATCTGTTCCCATGATGCCTACACCGACTAGAGAGGAAGCTAATGATGATGATCATGAAACTTCAGATCAAGTTACTACAGGACCTCGTAGGTCGAACAGAGCACGTTCTGCACCAGAGTGGTACGGTAACCCTATTTTGAAAGTCATGTTACTAGACCATGACGAACCTACGAACTATGAAGAAGCGATGATGAGCCCAGATTCCAATAAATATCTTGAGGCCATGAAATCTGAGATAGGATCCATGTATGAGAACAGAGTGTGGACTTTGGTTGACTTGCCCAATGATCGGGGAGCCATAGAGAATAAATGGATTGTCAAGAAGAAGACTAACAATGATGGTAGTGTTACTATTTACAAAGCTCGACTTGTCGCAAAAAGGTTTTTGACAAGTTCAAGGTGTTGACTACGATGAGTTTTTCTCACTCATAGTGATGCTTAAGTCTGTCCGAATCATGGTAGCAATTGCCGCATTTTATGAAATCTAGCAAATGGATGTCAAAACTGCATTCCTTAATGGATTTCTTAAAGAAGAGTTGTATATGATGCAGCCAAAAGGTTTTGTTGATCCTAAAGGTGCTAACAAAGTGTGCAAACTCTAGTAATCCATCTATAGACTGGTGCAAGCATCTCGAAGTTGGAATATACACTTTGATAAGGTGATCAAAGCATATGGTTTTATACAGACTTACGATGAAGCCTGTATTTACAAGAAAGTGAGTGGGAGCTCTGTAGCATTTCTGATATTATATGTGGATGACATATTGTTGATTAGAAATGATGTATAATTTCTGGATAGCATAAAAGGTTATTTGAATAAAAAAATTCAATGAAATACCTCAGTGAAGCTGCTTACATATTGGGCATCTAGATCTATAGAGATAAATCAAGACGCTTGATAAGACTTTCAATGAGTACATACCTTGACAAGATTTTGAAGGAGTTCAAGATGGATCAGTCAAAGAAGGAGTTCTTGCCTGTATTGTAAGGTGTGAAGTTGAGTAAAGACTCAAAACCCAACCTCGGTAGAAGATAAAGAGAGAATGAAAGTCATTCCCTATGCCTCAGTCATAGGTTCTATAAAGTATGACATGTTGTGTACCAAACCTGTTATGTACCTTGCCATGAGTTTGGCAAGGGGGTACAATAGTGATCCAGGACTAGATCACTGGACATCGGTCAAAATTATCCTTAGTTACCTTAAAGAGGACTAAGGAAATGTTTCTCGGTTATGGAGGTGATAAAGAGTTCGTCATAAAGAGTTACGTCGATGCAAGCTTTGACACTGATCTAGATGACTCTAAGTCTCAATCTAGATATGTATTGAACACGGGAGAAATTAGCTAGAGTAGCTCCATGCAGAGCATTGTAGACATAGAAATTTGCAAAATACATATGGATCTGAATGTGGCATACCCGTTGACTAAACTTCTCTCACAAGAAAAACATGATCACACCTTAGTACTCTTTGGGTGTTAATCACATAGCGATGTGAACTATATTATTGACTCTAGTAAACCCTCTGGGTGTTGGTCACATGGCGATGTGAACTATGGGTATTAATCACATAAAGATGTGAACTATTGGTGTTAAATCACATGGCGATGTGAACTAGATTATTGACTCTAGTGCAAGTGGAAGATTGAAGGAAATATGCCCTAGAGGCAATAATAAATTGTTATTTTTTATTTCCTTATATAATGATAAATGTTTATTATTCATGCTAGAATTGTATTAATGAAAGCACAAGTGCTCCCTAGGTGGTTTTGATAATTGATGACAACATATCTCTTGTTGGAATAACATTTCTATCTAGCATGTTTCAGATAAGTTCAACAATGGAGTGGCATGGACTAAAGGTTGTGGGAACTCCTTCAAGATGCTAAGGACAAAGGATTGGCTAAAGCTTCAAGCTCAAGACTCCTCTTTTTACATTTTAGTGATCCAAGATCACATTGAGTCTTTAGGAAAAGCCAATACTATCAAGAAGGGATGAGGTGTTGCTTAATGAGCCTCTTGCTTCATGTGCTTAGTGATATGCTCCAAAACCCTCAGCTACTTTCCCACTTCCACATATGACCTAAACCCTAAGCCAAACTCAGTCCTACCGATTCTTCCTATCCGGCGCCACCGAGTTTCACTTGTCATAAGCCACTGCTAAACCCTAATCAGTTCGGTCTCACCGATGGGATCTCGGTCTCACCGAGATGGGCTTGCAAACTCTCTGTTACCCATTGCAATATTCTCGGTCCCACCGAGATATGCAATCGGTTCCACCGAGTTTGCTTGGCCAAATCTCAGTTTCACTTATTACCCAAATTGGTCCCACCGAGTTTGAGTAATCGGTCAAACCGAGTTTTGGATTTACCCTAACCCTAGCACATCGGTCCCACCGAGTTGATCCAGTCGGTCCCACCGAAATCTCTAACGGTCACTAGGTTTACATTTTCGGTCCGACCGAGTTTGTTGATTCGGTCCCACCGAGATTGGAAAACTGTGTGTAACGGTTGGATTTTGTGTGGAGGCTATATATACCCCTCCACCTCCTCCTCATTCGGTGAGAGAGCCATCAGAACACATACACCATTCCAACTCATATGTTCTGAGAGAGAACCACCTACTCATGTGTTGAGACCAAGACATTCCATTCCTACCATATGAATCTTGATCTCTAGCCTTCCCAAGTTGCTTTCCACTCAAATCTTCTTTCCACCCAATCCAAATCCTATGAGAGAGAGTTGAGTGTTGGGGAGACTATCATTTGAAGCACAAGAGCAAGGAGTTCATTACCTACACACCATTTGTTACTTCTTGGAGAGTGGTGTCTCCTAGATTGGCTAGGTGTCACTTGGGAGCCTCCGACAAGATTGTGGAGTTGAACCAAGGAGTTTGTAAGGGCAAGGAGATCGCCTACTTCGTGAAGATATACTGCTAGTGAGGCAAGCCCTGTGTGGGCGATGGCCATGGTGGGATAGATAAGGTTGCTTCTTCGTGGACCCTTTGTGGGTGGTTGCTTCTTCGTGGACCCTTCGTGGGTGGAGCCCTGTGTGGACTCGCGCAACCGTTATCCGCTGTAAGTGGAGCCCTGTGTGGACTCTCGCAACCGTTACCCTTTGTGGGTTGAAGTCTCCATCAACGTGGATGTAGGATAGCACCACCTATCCGAACCACAGGAAAAACATCCGTGTCTCCAATTGCGTTTGATTTCTCCAAACCCTTCCCTTTACATTCTTGCAAGTTGCATGCTTTACATTCCGCTGCTCATATACTCCTTGCATGCTTGCTTGATATGTATTGTGTGTGTTGAAATTGTGCCTAAACTCCACTTAAACCGAAAAAGCTTAAAAATTGCAACTTTAGCATTAAGTGTCTAATCACCCCCCTCTAGACACATCTACTTCAAGATCCTACAATTAACCGTAAACTTGATACATGTGTGGATACATAGACAAAACACCATGTCCCTAGTAAGCCTCTACTAGACTAGCTCATTAATCAAAGATGGTTAAGTTTCCTAACCATAGACATGTGTTGTCATTTTATGAATGGGATCACATCATTAGGAGAATGATGTGATGGACAAGACCCATCCATTAGCTTAGCATACTGATCGTTCAGTTTTATTGCTATTGCTTTCTTCATGTCATATGCATATTCCTTTGACTATGAGATTATGCAACTCCCGGACACCGGAGGAATGCCTTGTGTGCTATCAAAATTCACAACGTAACTGGGTGATTATAAAGATGCTCTACAGGTAGCTCTGAAGGTGTTTGTTGGGTTGACATACATCGAGATTAGGGTTTGTCACTCCGAGTATCGAAGAGGTATCTCTGGGCCCTCTCGGTAATACACATCATAAGAAGCCTTGCAAGCAAAGTGAGTAATGAGTTAGTTGCGGGATGATGTATTACAGAACGAGTAAAGAGACTTGCCGGTAATGATATTGAACTATGTATGAAGATACCGACGATCGAATCTCGGGCAAGTAACATACCGATGACAAAGGGAATAACGTATGTTGTCACTATGGTACGACCGATAAAGATCTTCGTAGAATATGTGGGAAACAATATGAGCATCCAGGTTCCGCTATTGGTTATTGACCGGAGAGGTGTCTCGGTCATGTCTATATAGTTCTCGAACCCATAGGGTCCGCACGCTTAACGTTCGATGACGATTTTGTATTATATGAGTTATGTGATTTGGTGACTAAATGTTGTTCGGAGTCCCGGATGAGATCATGGACATGACGAGGAGTCTCGAAATGGTCGAGAGGTAAAGATTGATATATAGGACGATAGTATTCGGACACTGAAAGTGTTCCGGAGGGTACCAGGTACATATCGGGTCACCGGAAGGGGTTTCGGGCACCCCCGGCAAAGATATGGGCCTAATGGGCCAAGAGGGGAAACGCAACAGCCAGCATGGGCTGCTGCGCCCCCCATATAGGCCGAACCTAGAGGGGAAGAGAGAAAGGAAGGGGAGGGGTTCGGCCTCCCCATTCCTTCCCTCCTCCCTCCTCCTTCCTCCCCCTCCGGAATTTATGGTAGGGGAAAAAATAGGACTAGGGCCCCAAGTAGGATTCCTCCTACTTGGGCGCCCCCTTGGCTGCTCCCTCTCCCTCCCACCTATATATATGAGGGGGGCGCCTAGAAAAAACAACAACATCTGTTACCTGTGTGCGGCGTCCCCCTCCACAGATTACACCCTCAGTCATATTCTCGCGGTGCTTAGGCGAAGCCCTGCGCGGATCACTTCACCATCACCGTCACCACACCGTCGTGCTGACGTAACTCATCTACTTACTCGACACTTTGCTGGATCAAGAGTTCGAGGGACGTCATCGAGCTGAACGTGTGCAGAACTCGGAGGTGTCGTACATTCGGTACTTGATTGGTCGGGACGAGAAGAAGTTCGACTACATCAACCGCGTTGTCAAACGCTTCCGCTTTCGGTCTACAAGGGTACGTAGACACACTCCCCCCTCTCATTGCTATGCATCTCCTAGATAGATCTTGCGTGAGCGTAGGATTTTTTTGAAATTGCATGCTACATTTCCCATCAGGAGGAGATGTAATTTGTGCTCACCCACGAACGCAGGGGAGCTCGTCAAACGCACGAAGAGGTCGTCGAACACCAGACCCTCGCAGCGGCGAAACAACTGCATATTTAAATGCACCTGATCAACATGAATATTCAATCCCGATAAAAAATCTATATTTATATATAACTACATTTCTATTTTCTTCTTCTTCAGACCATCCCTTCTTCTTCTTCTGTTCTTTTCCTTTTTCCTTTTCCTCTCTTCTTCTCCTATTCTTCTTCTTCTTCTTCTTCTTCTTCTTCTGTTCTTTTCCTTCTTCTTGTTCTTCTTCTTCTTCTTCTTCTTCTTCTTCTTCTGTTCTTTTCCTTTTTCCTCTTCTTCTTCTTCTTCTTCGGTAGCTAGATGGTTCTCTCTCTCTCTCTCTCTCTCTCTCTCTTAGATCTTCAATATCATGTTCCCGTGACATAATCAGGATCAATTCAATGTAATAAGTGGTGTGTTCGTTGGGACATGATGAATTGTCACTTTATGATCAGATTGTTCATTGAAATCAATTGAATCTTTTGAGATTTTTTGTTATACAATAAAATAGCTTTGCATACTCTACGACTATCTATCTTATTTGGCTAAGTTCGATGTGTTTTTTCCAGAGGGAGTGGTGCTTCGTCGTGGGTTCAATCTAGCGGTGATCTAACCCAGTGACAAAAAGGTCTGGCGGTGATCTAACCTAGTGACAAAAGGGCTAAGGCACGTATTTTATTGCTGCCACTAAGAATAAAATGACGGGTTTTGTGTATATTGATTGACTTCTTCTCGTTTACATTATGTCATCTTGCTTATTGTGATACTTTGTTTCCTGCAAACTTAATACCTTAAGATGCATGCTGGATAGCGGTTACGGGGTGGAGTATTACTAGTAGATGCAGTTGGATTAACGTTCTAATTATCATAGACGTAATGCATAAATGAGATAACATGAATGATCATATTCCTAAATATTGCAATTTGCTCAGTTGCCCACTGTAATTTGTTTACCATGCCATTTGCTTGTTTTCGAGAGAGATGCCAATAGTGAAACTCTGCCCCCCTTGGTTAAACCTGGGCATTTGCCGGGGCGGCTTACTTCGGACTGAGCTTTTTAAAGCCCGAGCCCGGCCCGGACCGACTCGGAACACATGAACAGTGTCTATTTTGATTAAAATAATGATTTTTAGGATATTCAGAATTCTCCTTTAGTCCCATAATATATAAGCGTTTTTGACACTACACTAGTGTAAAAACGCTCTTATATTATGAGATGAAGGGAGTATATATTATACCTATATTTGTCATAAAATATTGATTTATGCCCTATTCGGGTTTATTTTGGGGCTTTCGAGCCGGGCTTCAGGCGTAAAAGCTGAGCCCGAGCCCGTCCTGGATGTCGGGCTTTTGAGCCGAGTTGTTCATGCCCGGGTCTACCCTGGGTCTATTCTACATTACTGAATTCTTCTACACAATTGCTATTACTATTTTGCCGTTTTTACCTTCTTACTATTTACTTCCTCTGTTTTTATTTACTCTGCATATTAAGTTTGTCTAAATTCAAACTTGATATACTTTCAAGAGGTTTGAAGAAAAATATATTAATATATACACCACCAAATCAATTCCATTGGATTCATAATTGCATATATTTTCACATCATATAAATTTGTTATTGTAAATGTTCATATTATTTTCTACAAAATTGGTCAAACTTTAGTTTGATTTCAGTCAAAGCTTTTTTTGCGGGGAAAAGGAAGATTTCATTGACTCACGGAGGCTTCTCGGACTCGGAAATGTTTATAATGCAGTCTAAACCTGACCTCAATCAGACAACCATGCGAGGGGTACTACGACCATACACGACTAGTGCATGACTGACATTATGTTGTGATCTACTAATGTGAGAAAATGAAATCTCCCTAGATTCAGCATCATCCTGTTTATATCCTCTGCTAGTGCTCGGACTTGTGATCGGTTTGTTGACTTGGCCGATAGCATCGACACCGCTTCAGAGTAATCCAACTCCACCAAGATGGGCAGGCTGGTACGGTACAAAGCCAACTACAGTCCCTCTCTGCATATTTCCAACTCTGCTTGAAGGTTATTGTCACATGTGAGCAGCTGCCTACATGATGTAAAAATGAGCTCCCCTCTATCGTCTCTAGACCATCCCGCCCCCTGTTGCGCTTGTGGCCTGTACAAAGCTACCATCGGTATTCAGCTTTGTCCAGCCGGCAGGGGGAGGTACCCATTGGAACGGCTGCTCACATTTCAGTCAAAGCTAATATACGGAGTAAATAAAGTCGGAGGGAGTATATCCCTATCATTTGTGTTTAATCTTGTAACTAGCTAGACAAGAGGACTGACATCCCTTTTACCGTGTTATTGCGACAAGTGTGTTTATGTTCTGTGCGTAGGTGAATCATTAAGGCTATTCATAGTGAGGAGTATCATATACGTGCATAATATTATGAATGAAATAGTATCATAGATGAACTTATTTATTATATAACATAATAGCATAATACTTCATTTTTTATGATACGGTATCTACCTAAATTACTCTAAAACCCCCTCTTCTTTAATTGTCTGGTACATCGGCGTGTCTGCTAGCGCCGAGTGCATGATAACGGCCATGGTTACTATGGCTAGCCTAACGTCTCTCGCATTTCTTTCTCCGCCATCGCTTCCCTTGCGTTCCACACCGGTGGACGGTGGTCGGTGGTCGGCGGGATCACAGCACAGCGGTGCAGACGGCCACGACCTCCCTTGGACCCTCTAAATCCTTCGCTACCCAACGACGCCCGCCGCCACTTGACGTGAGCCCATCCGGAAGCCCGTGCAGCGAGAGGCCCCCACTGACGCCAGGCCACCTACCTGTCAGACCTTAACCCTCCCGCAAAGAGGATCCTAGCCTGCCTATGCTGCTAGCTATAGTGCAGAGCCGTCGCGTCGACAAGGGTCAGAGAAGGCAGGGCTCCTCGCGTCGAGGAGCAGGAGGAGTGTGGGCCTGCGGCGGCTCGCGCCATCGCCATGGCGTCGTCCTCGTCCAAGGCCTCCGACTCCTCCTCCCACCGGGACGGCCCCAAGGTAGCGTTCGCCGGCCTCCGATTCCCCTAGCCGCCCGGTTCCCCGCCTCGATCTCCCTCCCCAATCTGATCGGTTTCGATCCTTTTCCGTCCCCTTGTTTTTTTTTTTCTTTCGTGCTCCGCAGCGGCCGGATCAGGGGCTCGGCGTGGGCACCTCCTCACTCATGGCGCTCCATGGGAAGCTTACGCAGCTGAAGCGCCAAATCCAACAGGCCCGCCTCGCCTCGATCAAGGTAAAGCAGAGCACCGACCGCATCTACAGAATTCGTTGTGAATTGTGAGTTTTGTTGGGTCACTCAATCTGGTCCGGGGATTGAGCTTTGTACCTGTGTCCTGTTTTGACCTTTGACAGGAGAAGCTGGAGGCAAACAGGAGGGCGCTGCGGAAGCACACCTGCGGCCTGTTCGATGTGGCCGCCCTGGCGGAGGCGGCGTCGAGGGGCTCGGAGAGCAGCAACGTGCTGTCGCAGCTCGCCGCGGAGGGCCAGTCCAGGATCGTTGGCTGGAACCTGGCGAGAGGGTCGGGGGAGAGGGAGGTTGTGCACGTGCAGGAGGAGAACCTGTCGGCCGACGGGACGCTCGTGCTCTCCAGCTCCGGCGACAGCGCACAGTCCATCGTTTTGCAGCTTGTGAAGCTGCTGCTGGTTGATAAGATTCCTCCGTACACCACGTGGATCTTCCTGGACAAGTATAGTGTTGCTACTCTATTTGACCTGTTTGATGACTTAATATTAGGTTGCTCTTCAGTTCTACAGTACTAGTTCATATGCCATATGGAGTTAACTTGAGATTTATGAAAGGATACTTCAATGTGCATGCATTTAGATGAACAACTTAGTCATGAACTCATGATAGAGTTAATTAACTTGAGATATATATGCGTGGATACTCGAATGTGCATGGGTTCAGGCATTTGAACAACTTAGTCATGCAAGCCATAGGTAGAAGTTTTTTTTAGCTTGGGGAGCTGCATAAGAATTTGACAAATCATATATTTAATTACTTGAGCATGACATGTTCAGATAGCGTTATCAAGGATATTGCTCTGGGATGAAGTGGGGAAATTTGAGTTCCTTAATTTAAGAACATATGCAAATCCATAAGCATTCTGTATATCCATGATCATTCCAAGAAATATGACTATCGACATGATTGATGCGTCGTGCTACTTAGCATAAGTTTATTAGCTGAATTTATTCTGAGTAGTTTGATTTTGTTAAATGGCTCATACGTCGGTATAAGGACAATTCTTGCATTCCTTTTGTCTTTGATATTTATTTTTTCTGGAACAACACAGCGCAGAAACCAAAGAATGGCCGATGATCAATCAATTGCTGGTAGGAGGAGAATTTACTATGATTCAGCTGGCAACGAGGCTCTAATCTGCAGTGAAAGTGATGAAGAAATTCCACAACCTGAGGAAGAGAAGCATGTTTTCACTGAAGGAGAAGATCAGCTAATATGGTATAATAATAGAATCTATAATGGCCAATCGAGATGCTTTTTTTATACCTATTAATGTTAAACTTGAAAATGCTTGCTGGCTGGCACAGATTCTAGAAGGACTTAGTAGTAGACTACTCTTTAATACCTTGTTTCATCACCAATTTTGCCATTTTCTCACTTATCATGGTATTGGAGATGCAATGTTGGTCTCTTCACAACCTCAGTGCTACTGAAAACCTCAAGTTCCTTTTTGAAACAAACCACAAGCTTTTTGAACTTCAGTTCTATTTAGTTTACGACTTCACATTTTTTTGTTGGATGCTTTAATATGAATCTACTTATATTATACTTTGTGAACATTTGTGTAACCAAGGCTAAATATTTAATCGACTGCTATTTAGGTGACACTTAGTTAAATAGAGACAAGTTGTCTGTACATGGGTACACTTTCTCGAGGCCAGAATAACCTGTGACAGAAGTGCTCATTTAGTCAAGCAATGTGAATTAAATTGCTTGTGCACATATAAGAATATACCTTTTCAAAGACACAAAACTTTTGTGTTTTCTTGAAAAAAATATTTGAATAAGAATAGGAACTCCTTAATTAGATCTGGTTAACTTAATCATTATTATCCTGCAAAAATAATGACTACTTTGCACAATGTTCCTGTTATGTGCTATCATGGCAATGCCATCCCCATCTCTTTACAATCAACCTTGCAAAAAAAAAAAACTATGTATAACTTGTCTGATTCTGAGTTTCTGACTATCTGCTGCAGGAAAGCTACTCAGGAACGCGGGTTAAGTCAAGAGGATTTAAATGTTATCTGTCAGTTTATTGATGCATCTCCTTCAGAAATCGAGGTGATGTGCCACGAAAAACACAAATTCTTTGTAGCAAGATCTTCATTAAGTGATATCACCACAAATAGCAAATGTCTTTTGACTTACAATTGTTTCTGTTGATTTCATTACAATTCCAGGGTAGATCTGAATTTCTTTTTGAGAAACACGAGAAGCACTCTGAATTTTCTGATAAGATAGAGAGCCAACTTCCTCTTGACAAGACTGTGGATATAGTTTTGGATTCTTTTGATAATCTCTTCTGCCGCAGATGTTTGGTACATTCTACTTCTGGCAATCTACCACTTCTAGTCCTGTTTTTAATGTCGGTTTGTGCAACTATGTTCATCAGGGTGTGATTTATTTGATGATATATGTTCATTCAGGTTTTTGATTGCCGTCTCCATGGCTGCTCTCAAAACTTAGTATTCCCAGTGAGTAACAATTCATTTCATGTTCTAATAAAATTACTTCTCTGTGCTGCTAAGTATTAACTCCTATTCTTGTCAGAGTGAGAAGCAACCCTGTGGGTTTGAGCTCGACGGAAACAAGAGTCCATGTGGTGACCAGTGCTACCTTCGAGTATGCTTCACCTCAGATTTTACAATTATATTCATTGGCATTAACTTATTTTTCTTTAGGTTTTCAGTTAAATCGTACCAGCCCCTGTAGCAAATCTATGAAACTATTTTACTGAACTTCTATTGGTGGGGAACATTGTTAGAGTTTTGGTGCCCGAGGGTTTCCTTGTAGATATTGGAAGAAACGGCACGATCCACTATTCCAAAGATACTAAAAACCTTAATTTTTACAATTCACTCTGTTATGCACATCTGCAAAATTTTGATTTTAAATTCTACTGTGTTATTGAGAACCAAAAAGACAAGTGATAGTTGTATTACATATGAACACTTGAACAGTGAATGGAGCGAATTTATCCTTTAAGTACTTCACAGCACGTTTGGACCTGGCATTGGAATTTTGTAGGCGTGCACATTGTAACATGTTCTGGAGTTTTTTTAGTACTGGATCAAGCACTTCTTCTAAAATGCGAAATGAGAAACACGACCTGTGGATGCCAACGGCAGTGAATTTGACCGATGTTACTTTTTGGCAATCTGCTGATTACTTTTTATACAATATTTGGTCTTTTAATTGCTACTAATAACTTTATAGATCCGTCCTTTCAGTTGAGCATGTTTACTGTGCTCCGAGGCTAATTGTGGTATTAGTTTGTCCACAGAGAAGAGAAGGATTTCAAGACATACCCAAACATGATTATGCTTCTTCTGCAACACATAATATGGAGTCAAGATCCACCTTACACAAAGTTGGTACCGATATGGTATCTGAATCAGAAGATTCAAACCGAGAGGAAGAAATCATTAAATCAAGTATATCTGTTGGAACCAGCAGATCAAAAATATCTTTTGAAAGTGCTGAAAAACATACTACACTGCCTTCTGGGGATGCTTCTGAAACTGAAAATGTATCCACTGATATGCTTCTAAGAAGTTTAGGGAAGCGCAAGGTTTCAAAAGGACCAAGGTCTAGTGATGATTTCCCTTATAAAAAGCCAAGGACGCTTGCTTCAGATATTCCTTTTGCAAGCCATATATTGAATAATCATTCTACTTCGGAGATTGGTGACACAAGACCAGATATCAGAGAATTTGGAGGCAATCAACGAGATGACCCCAATAAGAAAACTTCTAATAAAGATAGTTGCGGTGGAAGCCCAACTAGTACTGCTGAGGATGCAGCAAGAAATACTAATAAAGAATCTTCAGCAAATAATTTGTTCAGTTCCAGCAGGGAGCACCCTCTTTCTCATTGGAGTACCCTAGAGAGGGATTTATATCTGAAGGGAATAGAGATATTTGGGAAAAATAGGTAAATTTACATATATAAGGTGCAATTTCAAGTGTTATCTCCCCCTAGGTTTTGTGGAAACAGACTTCCCTGATTAATTGAACTGTTGCTTTCCTGATTAATTCCACAGCTGTCTAATAGTCAGAAACCTATTATGTGGCCTGAAAACCTGCATGGAAGTGGCTAGCTACATGTACAACAATGGTGCAGCAAACATGAGTAAATCCATTTCGGGCGATTTCACAGAAACTGAACAAAACTACATGGTATGTATTGAATCACGTTGGTAGTCTCCTGCTCTATTTCACTATTTCGTTTGTACTCAGATTAGGAATGTTAAAACAAACTAAATGCTGGCAGTCATATTGTTCTCAATGCAGTCACTGCTGCTGCTGCTGCAGAAAGAATTACGTACTTCAGTTAGTATTTATTGCATGGCATGATGCTCCTGATTTTGAGGTTCTGTTTCTTCCGATGAAGTTAGGTGTTCTTTCAGCACAAAAGTGAAATATCTTAGACATGGTTTGTATAACTGCTGTTCAGCCAGAGTTCATAATATGGTAGATTATCGAAGTCTGAGTGGTTTAGGGGTTACAAATAAGTCATTTTCCCATGAATTAAGGACATACTCTACTGCTCCTGTGGGTTTTCTGTTTTCATTTCGAGGAGCAACATGTGCAATATTATTGAGCAAAAAGGGAGAGATGCAATAAAATCGCTAACTTAGTGACAGAAAGATATGGGAGGAGTGCATGTCTCAGCCTTCCATTAGGAACCACACCTATTACAAGTTACCATCATTAACCAGCCCAGCCTTCACAAATGAAGCAACCAGGATCAGTATTACTGCACATATAAAAGTCAAAACATGCAGAGACTAACTTCATTTTCCACTGGTATTGTTACGCCAGCATCATAATTTTTTGTCCATGGATTTGTAGGAGCAAGGCATGGTTGTGAGAACAAAAGTCTGTCGTCGAAGGGGCAGAACTCGAAAGCACAAATATCCTTCGAAGGCTGCAGGGCATCCAGCCATTAGGAAAAAAGTTGGTGATGGGAAGCAATGTGACAGACAGTATACACCGTGTGGGTGCCAGGAAATGTGCAACAAAAATTGCCCCTGTGTGGAAAATGGGACATGCTGTGAGAAATACTGTGGGTATGTTCCCATTATATCGAGCAAAAATCCGTTACCCACCTTATCTCTTAAGATATTTTATGCATCCACAGTATTTCCTTGAAAAGACAAGAGATATGCATTCTAGAAAAAACATTTAGTATTGGGCGTGTATTGAGTATTTGACGCACAAAGTGAAAGTGATCATAAGACTAATGACATCTACAGTTCTCTTTTATCATCATATTAGTGTAATCAAATGCAAAGAAAAAACTTGACCCTGGGTTCATTAGTGTAAGCAAATGCAAAGAAAGAACTTGACCCTGGCTTCATTTGTTAATTATCATATTTAGGTGTTCAAAAAGCTGCAAAAACAGATTTAGAGGCTGTCATTGTGCAAAAAGTCAGTGCAGAAGCAGGCAATGCCCATGTTTTGCTGCCAGTCGAGAATGTGATCCGGATGTTTGCAGAAACTGCTGGGTGAGGTAATCAGCACTTATAAAATAAGATCTCCTTGTAGATGTTGACATAACTGTTTGATAGGGTTAAATGATTTGTTTTTAGCTACGTATCATGCACATGTTTAGCTTTATTCAGATTTATGGCGTGTTTTAGTTTGCCAAACTTCACATATGTTCATTCTCTTCAGCTGTGGAGATGGTTCACTAGGCGAGCCACCAGAAAGAGGTGATGGTTACCAGTGCGGAAACATGAAGCTCCTCCTAAAACAACAACAAAGGGTGATAACATACTCCTGTAGTTTTGTCCTCTTGACATCATTGTACGCTACCTGTTTCATGCTAATTGTTGATCATAATTCAGATTTTGCTTGGAAAATCGGACGTTGCAGGATGGGGTGCGTTCATTAAGGTCAGATCACAGAAGCTTGTTTGAGTGTGATAGCTTTCCCTTTCTTCTTTTGGCTAATTTTATTTTTTCTTGCAACACCAGAACCCTGTGCATAAGAATGACTATCTTGGAGAGTACACTGGTGAATTGATTTCTCACAAAGAAGCAGACAAACGCGGCAAAATTTATGACCGGGCAAACTCTTCATTCCTCTTTGATTTAAATGATCAGGTATCCCTGCATCACATGCCGTGCATCTGCATACAGTCATATTGAAAAAATAACAGATGGTTGAAATCAAAGTGGTAACCTTTAATTTGATTGATTGCTTCACAGTTTGTATTGGATGCATATCGGAAGGGGGATAAATTGAAGTTCGCAAATCACTCCTCCAGTCCCAACTGCTATGCAAAGGTAAGCATTGTTGTAAGACAATGTCGCTTCATGCTTTGTCTTCACCGTAATCTATTGTAATTTGTAATACAATGCAGCTTCATGCTTTGTCTTCACCGTAATCTCATTTCATCTTACGATCCTATCCAGGTGATGATGGTGGCCGGTGACCATCGGGTTGGTATCTATGCAAGGGAGCATATTGAAGCTAGTGCCGAACTCTTCTATGATTACCGGTATGGACCGGACCAAGCCCCAGCCTGGGCTAGGAGACCAGAAGGAGCAAAGAAGGATGAAGCGTCTGGTTCTCATCGTCGAGCACACAAAGTTGCTTGATAGCTGAAGAGCAGCTCTGATGATATAGGCTGCTGTAAACTATTGCCATACTTCACCAAACGTCTATCCCAGTTCATTATACAAGGGAGACCGATTGTTGGCCTGATAAAAAGAATGTGTATTCCTTACGAAATAAAGTCCCAAGTACCAAGCTTGTGGATGACTGACAAATAAGCTTTTATTGATAGTCTGAACGATAACATAATTGTGTGTGAACATGCTTGCCTGTACTCTTGAGAACTTATACATGGTTTTCAAACTGGAGTTGCCTGAACATCTACATGTTGAGGTGGACCAAGATGGCAATAAAAATTTATGCTATACAAGTCTTATCTTTTGGTAGGGAAGGAAAAGATGAATTTTATTCGCGACTTAAACTCTCTTAGTTGTATTGTGCAAAATGTTGGCAAATGTTTCAGAATCCATATCACAACTTGCTTGACACATTACCAGCTGGGAAGAGATGAAATAGAAGGAAAAAACAATCATAAAATTTATATCCAGAGAGAAAATATATACTCCAATAATTGCTGTACACAATATTAGCTGGGACAAGAGGACATTTTAAAGATGGAAAGCCAGTCACTAACTTGTAAAACCGTTCTCGTGTGAGGATACTAAATGGTAGAACAGCAGCTCATTCCATGTATCAGGCACTCCAGGAAGGCACCAGTGGCTGCAATCCTGGGTGCTGGATGCTGTTAAATCTCCTGCCTTACTCCCATACACAGAGGGGTGGCCATCTATCCTGAGACCAGATAGATTGGTAATGTTCAGAACTGTTACAGGAGTCTTCATTTGCTTCGCCACTTGTTCCAACATCGCATTTCTCTCGGGCACCGGCCTTGCCCGAGTGTCATTAAGAGGCATTGTGCTCTCTCTGCAGTGCCCCCCGGAATTCCACTCCCCGCCGCTGAAACCAGTGGTAAGTTGTTATTGCTGACCATGTTTTGCTTATTGGGGATTGCAGCAAAAAAATCGAAGTTGCCCGTATTGGAATTGAAAAGCTCAGATCAGAGGGAGCAAACCTGAAGTGTGATGGGGATGAGCTTCGGAAGAACACTTGCGTTTTCCGTGGATCAATGTAACGGTCGACCCATGATGCCCATGTGGTTAGTGCTCGATGGAAAGCTGTGGAGGCATCGAGGTGGGGATGGACAGTATCCCCTTCTTGATAATAATTCAATCTGCAAGCAAATGCAATATTTAGATCCCATAAATTATGTTGGTTTGCGCCCCTTCGCAGAAACATGCTACTCTTAGAGCATTTACTCTGCAAGTCCTAAGATTTGCAAGAATCGAAACATAGACAGTGGCAGCTCATTTACAAATCTAAATTATCGTAACCAGATAAAATGCCTGTCATGCAAACTAACTAAAATGTAAAAACAGTGGTTAATTCTTTTCTGAGCTCATCAGCACTCACCCAGCTTTTGTTTTATGATGAGACCACCAATGGGCAGTATTAAACACAAGCACATTCGCCCCCTTCCATCTTGACGAGCTCCGGTCGATGGTATCAATCCGCAGTGTCCTTGCATGCTTTTGGCCGATTCTCGACTTGCCTTCATGCACCAAGAAATGGGTGACATGGTACTCCACAGTGCAGTTGTAGTCCTGCAGAAACCATGCCCATATGATGCCTACACAGTACCTTAGACACTGAATGGACTACTTCCACATAAGATTCATGACATACGAACCAGGAACTTGAAATTGTAATCCCCTCTCTCCTTGGTAATCTTGCGGCCACGGGTTTCATGAATCCTTGCAGGGTCTGACACTGCTTCTCTCAGCAAGCACATCATGGACTCCCATTGATTCCTGTTAAGGGAGTCCCCTGCGAACACTAGCCGCTTTCCGCGCAGCATCTCGAGCATTTTCCTAGCATCAAACCTGAATTTTAACAGCAAGCAAAGTTAGCAGATGCCAAATTGCTCATATACCAAGCTTAAGTCAGTAAATGCAAAAATTTCAAACGCAAAGTCTTGCATCCATGAAACTGGGGAAATATAATAATAATTGTATAATAATGCAGCACCTAGGGATATTGCAATGCCTTGGCTGCCACCTCCACTTGGTATACTTTTGTTCCGTTCTTCCATTTGCTTCACAGCTGAACCCTTGGTCTACGAATGGGCACGAATTGCTTGCGTAGAGTGGGTAGCTCTCATCGAACACCCAGCTCCCGTCGTAAACATCGCACTGCGCTATGCTGCTTCTCGCCAAATCCAGTTTTCTCTGAACCGCTTCCTGAATCACATTAGCATCCTGCTTAGTATTTGGATTGGCTGGAGCTTCTCCTGAGTTGTTCTTTGCTGAACGGTTTGAGATTTCCCACTGGCCCGCCTGTTGCGAAGCATAAGACCCTTGTGCAGAGGAATCGCCCTTTTCTCCGGCATGGCCACCGTGCAGGGATTCGCCTTTTGTCCCCGCTACGGGAACTGAACCTGAAGCTTCCGTGGAGAAATTGACAGCTTGCGCAGGCTTTGCTCTATCGGATTTCTCAACTGACGCAGCTGCCCCATGGCCGTGGGAGGCAGAAGCATTGCCTACATTTGACCTCCTTGCCGAGACGGCATCAGCTTTCTTGCCTTCGGTGGAGTTGGGTTTCACCGGAACCGAATCTTTCGCCAGCTTCTCGCTGTCTCCACCTGGTCGAACACCTCCTTTCTCCTCCACTGTCGAATCCAAACCTCGGAGAGAATAGCCTCCCGCTTCCGCAACCTCGGGCATCTCCGAAACCGCATCACCCGCGGGGGTTTCAAAAATCCCACCTCCAGGACCGGCTTCATCAGCCTTCATTGCCGAGCCCACGGGCAAACCACCAGCACGCCCGTGGCGGTCTCCCTCCACAGCCGAATCTTCCCCCAAGGCCCCGCCTCCGCCCCCAATAAACACCTCCGCTCCTGCACCACCACCGCCGCCGCGAACCGGCGGGACCGCGGTGGCGGAGCCGTTGGCGCCGATGGAGGCGGCGAAGGGGAGGTGGATGGGGCGGCCGAAGCGGAGGGCGAAGAGGGAGAAGAGGAAGGAGAAGAGGAGGGAGGAGGAAGCGAAGGAGATGAGGAGGAGGCTCTTGGGGCTCGCGGGGCGGCTGGGGGAGGAACCACCCCTCTGCCTCTCCATTGCCAAGAGAGAGGTTGTCGGCGAGGTCGGAGCGTGTGGCAGACTGGTAATAAAGGCGGCGGTGGCGACCCGGGAAGAAGGCAAAAACACAAGGACGGGGCCGCTGCAACGGAAACGGAACGGGGACTTCGGGCGTTGTGGAGTAAGTGGAGTGACTTTTGTCTGTGCACCTGCTGCTGCCGACAGCTGTTTTTATTCTCTTTTCTTTCGGTATATGTGAAGAACAAGAACAGAGGCAAGTACTCCTACTCTAGCCTTTCGTTGATCATTTGATCAGCTCCGGCTCCACTACCATATATATATATATAGATATATATATATATATAGCGAAAGAACCTTTCTAATCTCGAGCTCAAATGCTCCTCCTATGAACAGTAAATCAGAAAAAAATCAAGCAATTTTGATTTTTTTGGCAAACTTTAAGAAAAATTGCAAATGCATGCAAAATGCCTGTGAAAGTAACACCTTGCACCGATGTGATTTCATGATTAATTTTTGCTTGTACTACAAACATCCCTTAAAGTTTGCCACAACAAAATTATGTATTTTTTTAATTTACAGTTCATCCAGGGGCAATTGAGATCGAGATAAGAAACTCCACTTCCAATTGCTAACCTTCACTGAGTGGGGCGTTTTGGTCACCGAGCTCCATGGAACCTGAATTTTTTAAAAATTTAAATTTAAACTTTCTCGTTAGGTGATAATTTCTATTCTTTTAGCTATTTATATTTAATAAATAATTATTTGAGCAAAAACAGTAGGGAAAAATCCCTACTGTGACTCTTTTTCATTAATAGGGTGGGGTCATATACTATGGATTTACAAGAGTTGGCTATGCCAGAGTTACATTCACAAGTAATCTAAGTTTGCATCCCTTCCTTCAAATTAGGTCTTGCCTTCTTTATGATAAGCTCAAAATGAACTTTGACGCAACATATACAATACTCCAAGCTCTTGGATTTATGATCAAATATAATGCTATTTATGTGCTTCCATAAGCTCCAAAATATAACAATCATGCACTCTTTGAATGGTGGTATGTTTGCTCTCTCCTTTGCTTCCACCAGCATATTGTTTGTTCAGATCAGTATTCCATTCAATACCTAGGGCCAGCCAAAAATGTTGACCGAAGTCATAGGAAAAGAACGGGTGCATAAGGTGTTCATTTGGTTCATCATTACATAGAACACATTTGACGGGTTCCAAATAGAAATTCTTTATGTCCAATAGGTCCCTAGTGTTTAACCTGTCAAGCAGCAATAGCCAGAAGAATAATTTTTGTTTTGCCAAGCAGCAAGACTTCTAAATCCACTAAAATGGCTTGGGGCATCAGGAGGGTCACTAATCAATTCAATATATATTATGTTTGTAGAGTATTTAGTTGAAGACCATTTGAATTGCCATGTGTCACTGTTGTGGGTTTTAACTTGTACTGCTAGCATATCCATCAGAGTAATAATTTGTTGCACTGCAATGGCAGACATGGGTGTACGGAACATCCCATAAAAATCATTGTTGGCCTATATACGAGCGGAGGCAAAAGTAATGTTTTCATCTTTAGCAAATGAGGATAGCTCGTGAACTTACTAAGAGTACCTCATCATCCCATTTATCATACCATAGTTTGATAGTATCGCCACATGCCACTTTATAAACAATCATGTCTTTGAAATCATTCAGAATAGAGCAGTAGCCCCTCCACCAGAATGAACCCACTTTGGTGTGGAAGCTGGGTACTTCGCCATTTCTGTAATATGTATTCCATATCATCTGCGTCCATGGCATATCTTGATGATTGAAGAATTTGTATAAGTATTTCATTAATTGGGCTCTATATTTAGTTCTAAGGTCCAATACACCAAATCCACCAGCCTTTTTGGGCATACATACCTTATCTCATTTCACCAGGCATTTACCATGCTTGTTAATTCCATTTCCAGACCATAAGAAGCACCTTCCAGAATATTCAAAATGATCTAGAATGCTAAATGGTACTCTGATGTAGCACATAGCAAATATGGGTAGTGCAAAAACCACATCTTTAAGATGAACTAATCTGCCAACATCTGACATCATAGAAGCAATACTAGATAGTCTTTTATCTAACATGGATACCATAGGCATCAAATCATCCACCCTAGGTGTAACACCCCATGTGTAACCTGCCATATTTGTATTCCAACTCTTGCCATTTTCGGCACTAAGTTATGATATTTTCTCGTTGTCGGGTTTTTGTCTCCGTGTTGCTTTTGTCTTTGTCATGCATCTCATATCATGTCATCATGTGCATCGCATTTGCATACGTGTTCGTCTCTTGCATCTGAGTATTTCCCCCGTTGTCCGTTTTGCATTCCAGCGCTCCTATGTCCTCCGGTGTCCCCTTTTACCTCTATTCGTGTGCGGGTGTTAAACGTTCTCGGATTGGACCGAGACTAGCAAGCGGCCTTGGTTTACTACCAGCAGACCGCCTGTCAAGTTTCGTGCCATTTGGATTTCGTTTGATACTCCAACGGTTAACCGAGGAGCCGAGAAGGCCCCGTGTGTGTTGCAGCCCAACACCTCTCCAAAGTGGCCCAAACCCCACCTAAACCCCTTCCATCATCTAGGTCGTTCGATCACGATCGCGTGGCCGAAAACCGTGCTCAATTTGGAGTCTCCTAGCTCCCTCTACCTATATATATGTCCTCTCCCCCGAAATTCGCGGATGAAACCCTAAAATCCTTCCCCTCGCGCCGCCGGACGTGTCCACCGCCTCTAGCCACGTTGCCCTGGCCAATAGCATTGCGCCACGTCAGAGCCGCCGTCGCCCGCACCCAACCGGAGCGCGCCACGTCAGCGGGGCTGCCCCACTTCTCGCCGCGCACCACCGTGCGGGCCCGCCGGGGCCCAACCGCGGCCCTCCCGGCCCGGCACCGCCGCCCGACGCCGCCCGCATCGCGCGCCGCCCGCCCCGCCGCACTGCGCAGCTCGCCGGCCCCGCCGCCTCCACTGCGCGCCCTGCCGCCGCCGCCGTCGACCTCCTCGCCCGGTCGCCGCCCCGCCGTCGACCTCCGACGCCGCGCCGCCTTCGCCGCTTGTCGCCTCGCCGCGGGAGCCGCCGCCCCCGCCGTCCGATGCCTCCTCGTCGCCGGCGCACCTCGGATCCGACCGGATCCGCCTTCTCCGGCTCCCCCTCGCCTTCCCCTCGCCGGAACAAGCTCGTTGCCTCGCCGGAGCTCCTCGGTTCGCGCACCCGCGAGGAACCCTAGATCTGGAGAGGTTGATTTTTTCCCCAAGTCCCAGATAATTTTAGCGTTTTCTTCGCATCATAACTCTACACCCGTGGCTCCGTTTTGGACGTGTAGCATATCAAATTGTTCGTCTCGACGAGTACTTCATTTCATTCCATTGCACCATGTTCATTTGAGTTCATCTTGATGCCCTAAATGCTGTTGCAAGAGTGCTAGTTTATATTAGTTTCAGATTCTTATCAGAGTTTGTACATTTGTCATTTTTGCCATATTTAATGTGTGCCTCCTATGAACTTGAGCCCTACGTGTGTTTTGAAGTATGCCATGCCATCTTTACAGGGGTGTATGCCATGTATTTTTGTGATCTCTGTGGTGACTAGCACAAGCATGCAAAGTAGCTCTCGTAATGTTGCTGATTTCAGGGACTTAGAAATCTTCTAAGTCTTTTCCTTGATTATATTTTTTCCCATGTATTCATGTTGCTACAGAGTGATCCATGCCTCTTTTGAGCATGATCAGTAAGGATGTTTTGTAGATATTGTTGTGCTCTATCCATCCATGTCTTTGTTTGCAATTATGGAGCACCCTAGCTTGACTCAATCGAGCTCTACTTTTGCTATAAAAATGTTCCTGGCAGAATGTTTACGTGTTAAGCATTTTTGCCGAGGTTGTTGTAGTTGATCCATGCATGCTTTGAGGTTGTTCTTGCCATGTTTAGCTTCTATACCATGTCTACTTGATGGGTGTATGCTTAGTTTGTCATGCAATGCCTTGTGGTGAGTGCATCGAGCTCGTAAACATACCTACTTAATATCTGTTTTGCCATGCTCCAGTTTTCTACTAAGTCTGAATCTGTTAACGAAAGTTGCTATGTTCACATGGATGTCATTGTATTTTCTGATATCTTTTGGCTTATGGTCAGTAAGGGACTTTTGTTGTATGCTTTGAGTAGCTTCATGCCATGCCTTGCTTTGCCATGATATGTTGCTGTAGTATATTGTTATCTTGCTCTAAACATTGCTCCCTGATGTTAAATTCCTGACATGTTGTTATTTTCACTAAGTCTATAACCTGATATCTTTTGCACTTTTGCCATGCTTGTTTGAACCTGCTATTGAGTGAATTAGCCGTAGCTCAGTGTTCATCTTTTGTCAAGCATCTTGAGTGGACCCCTACCATGTATTTTGTTGCTATGTTAGAGTGCAGTAGCTTGTTATTGATGCATTTAGATGGCCTCGTGCTGTTAATCGCAGATCTGTGCCATATTTGTTTTGCTTGTCATTTGCAAACCGTGCATCCGATTCCGGTGATCTTTATATCGATTTCGACCGAAATCAACTCATCTTTCCAGTGGCACTCTTGGTTTTCCAAGTTGAGGCCAGGTTCAATCTTTCTTTTCCGAAACATGCATATGCATCGCATAACACATCCCGCATATCATGCCATGTTTTGCATCATGTTGCTTGTGCATTGCACCGTGGTTGATTGTGTCTCCCTTTGCTTGTGTTCTTGCTTTGGGTAGAGTCGAGAGACGAGTACATGATCGAGGAACCCGTTGAGTACGCTTACGAGGATCAAGCTAACGTCAACTCGGAGAACTTTGCAGGCAAGATGACTATAGCCTCGAAATCACTTCTATCTTTGCTTGCTAGTTGCTCGCTCTATTTCTATGCCTATGCTACGATACCTACCACCATGCTTTATCATGCCTCCCATATTGCCATGTCAAACCTCTAACCCACCTTGTCCTAGCAAACCGTTGTTTGGCTATGTTACCGCTTTGCTCAGCCCCTCTTATAGCGTTGCTAGTTGCAGGTGAAGATTGGAGTTTGTTCCTTGTTGGAACATGTTTATTGTTGGGATATCATTATTATATCTTGTCTACTTTAATGCATCTATATACTTGGTAAAGGGTGGAAGGCTCGGCCTTATGCCTGGTGTTTTGTTCCACTCTTGCCGCCCTAGTTTCCGTCATACCGGTGTTATGTTCCTTGATTTTGCGTTCCTTACATGGTTGGGTTATAATGGGAACCCCTTGACAGTTCGCCTTGAATAAAACTCCTCCAGCAATGCCCAACCTTGGTTTTACCATTTGCCACCTAGCCTTTTTCCCTTGGGTTTCGCGGACTCAAGGGTCATCTTTATTTTAACCCCCCGGGCCAGTGCTTCTCTAAGTGTTGGTCCAACCTGAGCGATGTCCGGCGACCCCTGGGCAACCAGGGTCTATGCCAACCCGACATCTGGCTCATCCGATGTGCCCTGAGAACGAGATATGTGCAGCTCCTATTGGGATTTGTCGACACATTCGGGCGGCTTTGCTGGTTTAGTTTTACCATTGTCGAGATGTCTTGTAACCGGGATTCCGAGTCTGATCGGATCATCTTGGGAGAAGGAATTGAAGGAAATATGCCCTAGAGGCAATAATAAAGTTATTATTTATTTCCTTATATCATGATAAAAGTTTATTATTCATGCTAGAATTGTATTAACCGGAAACATAATACATGTGTGAATACATAGACAAACAGAGTGTCACTAGTATGCCTCTACTTGACTAGCTCGTTAATCAAAGATGGTTATGTTTCCTAACCATGGACAAAGAGTTGTCATTTGATTAACGGGATCACATCATTAGTTGAATGATCTGATTGACATGACCCATTCCATTAGCTTAGCACCCGATCGTTTAGTATGTTGCTATTGCTTTCTTCATGACTTATACATGTTCCTATGACTATGAGATTATGCAACTCCCGTTTGCCGGAGGAACACTTTGCGTGCTACCAAACGTCACAACGTAACTGGGTGATTATAAAGGTGCTCTACAGGTGTCTCCAAAGGTACATGCTGGGTTGGCGTATTTCGAGATTAGGATTTGTCACTCCGATTGTCGGAGAGGTATCTCTGGGCCCTCTCGGTAATGCACATCACTGAAGCCTTGCAAGCATTGCAACTAATGAGTTAGTTGCAGGATGATGTATTACGGAACGAGTAAAGAGACTTGCCGGTAACGAGATTGAACTAGGTATGGGATATCGACGATCGAATCTCGGGCAAGTAACATACCGGTGACAAAGGGAACAACGTATGTTGTTATGCGGTCTGATCGATAAAAGATCTTCGTAGAATATGTAGGAGCCAATATGATCATCCAGGTTCTGCTATTGGTTATTGACCAGAGACATGTCTTGGTCATGTCTACATTGTTCTCGAACCCGTAGGGTCCGCACGCTTAAGGTTACGATGACAGTTATATTATGAGTTTATACATTTTGATGTACCAAAGTTTGTTCGGAGTCCCGGATGTGATCACGGACATGACGAGGAGTCTCGAAATGGTCGAGACATAAATATTGATATATTGGAAGCCTATGTTTGGATATCGGAAGTGTTCCGGGTGAAATCGGGATTTTACCGGAGTACCGGGAGGTTACCGGAACCCCCCGGGAGGTATATGGGCCTTAGTGGGCCTTAGTGTAAGAGAGGAGAGGTGGCCATAGATGGGCCGTGCGCCCCTCCCCCCTTGGTCCGAATAGGACAAGGAGAGGGGGCCGGCCCCCCTTCCTCCTCTCTTTCCTCTTTTCCCCCCTCCGCGAATCCTATTCCAACTAGGAAAGGGGGGAGTCCTACTCCCGGAGGGAGTAGGACTCCTCCTGGTGCGCCTCCTCTTGGCCGGCCAGCCCCCCTTTGAGCCTTTATATACGGAGGCAAGGGGCACCCCTAGAGACACAAGTTGATCCACGTGATCATATTCTTAGCCGTGTGCGGTGCCCCCTTCCACCATAGTCCTCGATAATATTGTAGCGGTGCTTAGGCGAAGCCCTGCGACGGTAGTACATCAAGATCGTCACCATGCCGTCATGCTGACGGAATTCTTCCCCGACACTTTGCTGGATCGGAGTCCGGGGATCGTCATAGAGCTGAACGTGTGCTAGAACTCGGAGGTGCCGTAGTTTCGGTGCTTGATCGGTCGGGCCATGGAGACGTACGACTACATCAACCAAGTTAATGCTTCCGTTGTCGATCTACAAGGGTACGTAGATCACACTCTCCCCCTCTCGTTGCTATGCATCACCATGATCTTGCATGTGCGTAGGATTTTTTTTGAAATTACTACGAAACCCAACAGGAATATCCTTCGTTGATCGTGAGAGCTTGTGATGGGCTAAGTTGGGACACCCATGCAGGGATTTGATCTTTCGAAAGCCATGCCCGCGGTTATGGGCAGCTGGGAATTCGTTAATGTCCAGTTGTAGAAAACCTTAAACTTAACTTAATTAAAATGAATCAACAGAGTGTGTGGCCGTGATGGTCTCTTTTCGGCGGAGTCCGGGAAGAGAACACGGTCTCGTGTTATGCTTTAATGTAGGTTGTTCTAGGATCACTTCTTGATCATAGTTTTTCGATCGTGCCTTGCCTCTCTCTTCTCGCTCTCATTTGCGTATGTTAGCCACCATATATGCTAGTGCTTGCTGCAGCTCCACCTCATACCTTTTCCCTACCTATAAGCTTAAATAGTCTTGATCACGAGGGTGTGAGATTGCTGAGTCCCCGTGACTCATAGATTACTTCAAAACCAGATGCAGAGACCGATGATACCGCTCCAGGAGATTCGAGTGAGCTCAAGTGGGAGTTCGATGAGGACTCAGGATGATACTACGTTTCCTTTCCAAACGATCAGTAGTGGAGCCCAGTTGGGCGATCGGGGACATCATGCATTTGGGGTTGTCTTTATTTTGGTTCCGTAGACGGACCTTGATTGTATCTGGATGAATGTAATGATATTTATGCTATTGTGTGACGTGGCAAGTGTAAGACAACTATGTACCTCTTTTCCTTATTCATTACATGGGTTGTGTGAAGATTACCCCACTTGCAACATTGCTTACAATGCGGTTATGCCTCTAAGTCGTGCTTCGACACGTGGGAGATATAGCCGCATCGTGGGCGTTACAAGTTGGTAATCAGAGCCTTCCCCGACTTAGGAGCCCCCTGCTTGATCGAATCGCTGGCGTTGTTGAGTCTAGAAAAAAAAGTTTTGAGTCATTTAGGATTATATATATCGGAGAGTAGGATTCTTTTTACTCCTCAGTCCCTTCGTCGCTCTAGTGAGGCATCCTCACGTAGAGTTTTGACTCTTCTCTTCTCAATTTTCTCTAAAAATTTTTAGGATCACGCGGGTATCTTGGAATCGTTCCGATGGATTTGTGACGAGAAAATTGTTCTTGGTGCCTCCTGACATTTAGGGGTTGTGGCAGTGTCCCGGGGAGTTGAGCTCCGAGGTGTTGTCGTCACAATTTTAGCGTTGCAGTTCTGGAATACCTGAGTTTCGCCGACATCGAAAATCTCTTTTATGCAGTTGTTGGTGAGATAACCTTGACGCCACCCAGTACTGGGGCGGGAGTTCGGGAGTATTGCCATAACTCGTATAATGGATGCTTTTCGAAGGTTGAGGTAAATGATTTCTGAAGTTTTCTTGGTTATGTGTTGAAGGATGGATACAGCTGGATGTAGGATTTGCTAGCTTTGGGTGAGATATTATGCTTCCCCTGTATCCCCAACACCTGATTGCATAACCGGGAAAATTTCGGGAGTTTCATAGGTGGGACTTCATGTAGCTCTAGTATTTCTTCCATGAATATTTGGTTTGTGATTGGGTAATCCTCACCAAGTATTTGTTCTTGTCCGTACCTTGTTGTTTTATTCTTCTACCTCTATCTAAGTGGCTTCTCAATTTATGGAAGTGTGACCATTTAATTGGAATTCATTTGTTCATTTTGTTCGGATGTTAAGACTATATGTTGCAATTTTGATCCATTTGATTTAGCTTGAATATATGTCTGTCAAGATGCTAACAGATGTCACCCTCTTCAGGATGGCTCCTCCAACGCGTCAGAATCCTGATCCGCCACCACCACTTCCACCTCCGGAGGCATGGCAAGCTGTGATGGCCGCTACCAATGCCAACACACAGATGCTTATGCAACTCTTGCAAGAGCGCAACCAAGGAAATCAAGGCCATGGCAACTTTCAGAATCAGTTTGCTACACTCAATCAGTTCCTCGCAAACCAGCCAAAGACCTTCAGCAACTGTGTCGAGGCAACAAACGCTGATGATTGGCTCATGGATAACTGCAAGCATTTCGAGTGCAGCAACGTCAGGCCTGAGGACTTTGTCAAGTTTGCTTCATTCCAACTCAAAGACCAAGCTGCAGAGTGGTATCAGCAATACAAAGATTCCAGAGGAGGTCGTGTGATTACCTGGGATGAATTCCGTCAAGACTTCAAAGCTCACCACATTCCTTAGAGTGTTGTTGAGAGCAAGCGTGAGGAGTTACGCAATCTGAAGCAAGGCAGCTTGTCTGTTTACCAGTACAACATCATGTTCCAGAAGCTCGCTCGTTTCGCTAAGCAATACGTCCCTGACGAGAAGAGCATGATTTATCAGTTCAGAGGTGGCCTTAGAGAAGATCTCCAACTAGATCTCGTGCTTTTTGAGCCGAAGAAGTACGATGAGTTTTACAACATGGCACTGAAATAAGAGACTGCTCAGCTCAAGTGCGATGCTTCCAAGAAACGAGTCAGGGATGCAACTCCTTCTTCCTCAACTCAAGTGGTAACTAAGCAACAAAAGTATTGGTTGCCTCCTCCTCCTCCATTCCGCCAGCCTTATTAGCAGAAGAGCAAAGGTGGCAATGGATCTTCCCCCCCCCCCAACCCAGGCTTTCAGAACAAGACTTCGTCTCAAGCTCTAAGATCAAGTGCTCCATATCATCATCCGCTCTCGGAGGTTATGTGCAACAAGTGTCAGCAGAAGAGTCAGTATGCAAACAAGTGCTTCAATCAGAGGCGTCTTCCTCCTCCTCCTGTGAGATCTGCTAGTACCACAGTGGTCAAGCATAACCCCAAGTCTGCAAAGGTTAACTTGATGAACGCAGCTCAGGCAGAGGACTCATCAGATGTGATCATGGGTAACCTTCCTGTTAACGATATTCCTGCAAAAGTTCTTTTTGACACTGGTGCATCACATTGTTTCATTTCGAGACCATTTGCATCTAAGCATGAGTTGTCTTTCCAAGATTTACCTAGACAGTTATCAGTTGTTTCTCCGGGTAAATTCATGAACGCAAGCTCTATGGTCCCGGATGTTACTATCATGTTGGGCGACTATAAGTTTCTGTCTTCTCCAGTGGTCCTTGGTAACTCGGATATTGATCTTATTCTCGGAATGGACTGGCTTTCTAAGCACAAGGCTCAGCTTGATTGTGCTGCCAGGCAGATTCAATTGACACATTCGTCTGAGGATGTAATCGTCTTTGCCGCTCGTGATGATACCATTCGACTGTTTTCTCTCAATGAGAAGGGTGAGTTGGATGCCATCTCTCAGATTCCAGTTGTTTGTGAATATCAAGACGTCTTTCTAGAAGAGCTTCCAGGAATGCCTCCGCACCGGCCAGTTGAATTCGTCATCGATCTTGAGCCTGGCACGGAACCTGTTTGCAAACGTCCTTACAAGCTTGGACCTGAAGAGTTGAAGGAGCTGAAGAAGCAACTCAATATTCAAGAGCGTATGGGTCTCATCCGACCAAGTTCTTCTCCATGGGGTTGTGGTGTTCTTTTCGTCAAGAAGAAGGATGGAACGGACCGACTTTGTGTCGACTACCGTCCATTGAACAAGAAGACCATAAAGAACAAGTACCCACTTCCCAAGATCAACGAGCTTTTCGAACAACTCAAAGGTGCTCAAGTATTCTCCAAGCTTGACCTCCGTATGGGCTATCATCAGATTCGCATTCGTGAAGAAGATATCCCCAAGACAGCATTCAGAACTAGCTATGGTTCATATGAATACACTGCCATGTCTTTCGGCCTTGTCAACGCTCCTCCAACATTCTCTCGTATGATGAACTTCATCTTCAACGCCTACACAAATGACTTCGTCTTGGTCTACCTCGATGACATTTTGGTCTTTTCCAAGAACAAGGAGGATCATGCCAAGCACTTGATATTGGTGCTGGATAAACTCAGAGAACATCAGTTCTATGCGAAGTTTTCAAAGTGCGAGTTTTGGCTCGATGAGGTTCTCTACCTTGGGCATATCATCTCCTCCAAGGGCATAGCTGTTAATCCTGAGAAGGTGTCTGCAATTGTGAATTGGGAACCGCCTCAGAATGTGAAGCAACTCCGCAGCTTCCTTGGTCTTGCAAGCTATTGTCGAAGGTTCGTTGAGAACTTCTCTAAGATCGCGAAGCCTCTTTCCAACCTTCTCCAGAAGCATGTGAAGTATGTCTGGTCGCCTGAATGTGACATCGCTTTCAACACCCTGAAAGAGAAGTTAGTCACCGCTCCAGTTCTGACTCCTCCTGATGAATCCAAACCGTTCGAGGTCTTCTGTGATGCTTACCTTCAAGGTCTCGGTGCAGTGTTGATGCAAGAGAAGAAAGTTGTGGCCTATACCTCTCGTCAGTTGAAGCCCAACGAAAAGAACTACCCCACTCATGACTTCGAGTTGACGGCAGTTGTCCATGCTCTTTTAACATGGAGACATCTCTTATTGGGAAGAAAAGTGGACATCTTCACTGATCATAAGAGTCTCAAGTACATCTTCACTCAGCCAAACCTCAACCTTAGGCAGACTCATTGGGTCGAAATGATTCAAGAATATAATCCAAGTATTGAATATACTCCAGGGAAGGCCAATGTAATTGCTAACGCATTGAGCAAGAAGGCTTACTGCAATAGTCTGATTATCAAGCCCTACAAACGAGAGCTTTGTGAAGCTTTCCGCAAACTTAATCTCCAAGTTGTTCCTCAAGGATTCCTTGCCAACCTCCAAGTCTCTCCTACTTTGGAAGATCAGATTCGCGAGGCTCAACTTCTTGATGCTATGGTGAAGAAGGTGAAGATTGGGATTGCCAAGAGTCAACCCAAGTACAAGTGCTATCGTCTTGATGACAAGGATACTCTATTCTTAGAGGATCGCATTGTTGTTCCTAAGGATGACCTTCGTAAAGTCATTATGAATGAGGCTCACAATTCACTCCTCTCTATTCACCCTGGAAGTACAAAGATGTACCAGGACCTCAAGCAGTCGTATTGGTGGACTCGAATGAAGCGCGAGATTGCTCAGTTTGTGAATGAATGTGATGTCTGCAGAAGAGTGAAGGCAGAACACCAACGACCAGCTGGTCTCCTCCAACCTCTTGCCATTCCAGAATGGAAGTTTGACCATATTGAGATGGACTTCGTGACTGGATTTCCAAAGTCCAAGCGTGGCAATGATGCTATCTTTGTTATCATCGACAAGCTCACCAAAGTGGCTCATTTTCTTCCTATCAAAGAATCTATCACAACAGCTTAGTTGGCAGAGCTATATACCTCCAGGATTGTCTCCTTGCACGGCATTCCGCAGTTGATATCTTCAGATCGTGGCAACATCTTTACCTCTAAGTTCTGGGATTCTTTTTAGAAGGCCATGGGCACCAACATTCGCTTCAGCACACCCTTTCATCCTCAAACCAGTGGCCAAGTCGAACGAGTCAATCAAATTCTTGAAGATATGCTCAGGGCTTGTGTCATCTCTTTCGGTGTGAAGTGGGAAGATTGTCTTCCATATGCCGAGTTCTCCTACAACAACAGCTTCCAAGCGAGTTCGGGCAAGGCCCCATTCGAGATTCTCTATGGCAGGAAGTGTCGTACTCCTCTTAACTGGTCAGAGACTGGTGAACGCCAACTTCTTGGAAATGACTTGATCACAGAGGCTGAAGAAGTGTGCAAAGTCATTCATGAAAATCTCAAAGCCGCGTAATCACGCCAGAAGAGTTACTATGATAGCAAGCATCGTGACTTGGCTTTCGAGATCAAAGACCATGTCTACCTCCGCGTCTCTCCAATGAAAGGTACTCGTCACTTCGGTATCAAAGGCAAGCTTACCCCTAGATACGTGGGTCCTTTCAAGATCATTAGCAAAAGAGGCGATCTCGCCTATCAACTTGAGCTTCCATCCAACTTTGCAAATGTGCATGACGTGTTTCACGTGTCTCAACTCCGCAAGTGTTTCAAGACTCCTGACCGCACCATCAACTTTGAAGAGATTGATCTCCAGGAAGACCTGTCTTATCATGAGCACCCCGTTGCTATTTTTGAAGAAACTGAGCGCAAGACTCGCAACAAGTCAATCAAATTCCTGAAAGTGAAGTGGTCACATCATTCCGACCGTGAATCCACCTGGGAACGCGAGGACCACCTCCATTCCGAGTACCCGGAGTTTTTCCAGTCCTAGATCTCGGGATGAGATCCTTTTGTAGTGGTGGAGTGTTGTAACACCCCGTGTGTAACCTGCCATATTTGTATTCCAACTCTTGCCATTTTCGGCACTAAGTTATGATATTTCCTCGTTGTCGGGTTTTTGTCTCCGTGTTGCTTTTGTCTTTGTCATGCATCTCATATCATGTCATCATGTGCATCACATTTGCATACGTGTTCGTCTCTTGCATCCGAGTATTTTCCCCGTTGTCCGTTTTGCATTCCGGCGCTCCTATATCCTCCGGTGTCCCCTTTTACCTCTTTTTGTGTGTGGGTGTTAAACGTTCTCGGATTGAACCAAGAGTTGCCAAGTGGCCTTGGTTTACTACCGGTAGACCGCCTGTCAAGTTTCAACTCCAACGGTTAATCGAGGAGCCAAGAAGGCCTCGTGCGTGTTGCAGCCCAACACCTCTCCAAAGTGGCCCAAACCCCACCTAAACCCCTTCCATCATCTAGGTCGTTCGATCACGATCGCGTGGCCGAAAACCATGCTCAATTTGGAGTCTCCTAGCTCCCTCTACATATATATATATGTCCTCTCCCCCAAAATTCACGGACGAAACCCTAAAATCCTTCCCCTCGCGCCGCCGGACGCGTCCACGCCGCGCCGGACGTGTCCACCGCCTCCAGCCACATCGGCCCGGCCAATAGCATCGCGCCACGTCAGCGGCGCCGTCGCCCGCACCCAACCGGAGCACGCCACGTCAGCGGGGCCGCCCCACTTCGCCGCGCAGCACCGCGCGGGCCCGCCGGGGCCCAACCGCGGCCCTCCCGGCACTGCCGCCTGACGCCGTCCGCATCATGCGCCGCCCGCTCCGCCGCACTGCGCCGCTCGCCGGCCCAGCCGCCTCCACCGCGCGCCCTGCCGCCGCCGTCGACCTCCTCGCCCGGTCGCCGCCCCGCCATCGACCTCCGACGCCACGCCGTCTTCGCTGCTTGTTGCCTCGCCGCGGGAGCCGCCGCCCCCGCCGTCCGATGCCTCCTCGTCGCCGGCGCACCTCGGATCCAACCGGATCCGCCTTCTCCGGCTCCCCCTCGCCAGAACAAGCTCGTTGCCTCGCCGGAGCTCCTCAGTTCGCGCACCCGCGAGGAACCCTAGATCTGGAGAGGTTGATTTTTTCCCCAAGTCCCAGATAATTTTAGTGTTTTCTTCGCATCATAACGCTGCACCCGTGGCTCAGTTTTGGGCGTGTATGAAAGTGCAACTATCCCTAGGTGGTTTTGGTAATATATAACAACATGTAGCTCATTGAGCTAATGCTATTCCAAGATGATTATTTCAGGAAAGCTCAATGATTGGCATGGCATGGATGTGAAAGTGGAACCCTCAAAATGCTAAGGAAAAAGGATCGGCTCAAGCTCAAAAGCTCAAGACTCTTCATTTTATATTTTAGTGATCCAAGATCACATTGAGTCTTTAGGAAAAGCCAATACTATTAAGGAGGGATGAGGTGTTGCTTAATGAGCCTCTTGCTTCATGTGCTTAGTGATATGCTCCAAAACCCTCAACTACTTTCCCATATCCACTTATGACCTAAACCCTAAGCCAAACTCGGTCCTACCGATTCTCCCTATCCGGCGCCACCGAGTTTCACTTGTCATTAGCCACTGCCAAACCCTAGCAATTCGGTCCTACCGATAAGGATCTCGGTCTCACCGAGATGGGGTTGCAAACTCTCTGTTTCCCTTTCGTAACTTTTCGGTCTCACCGAAAGAGCGAATTGGTCCCACCGAGATTGCAATGTAAACTCAGTGTTTCCCCTTTGTAACTTTTCGGTCTCACCGAGTTCCACTCGGTCTCACCGAAAGAGCAAATTGGTCCCACCGAGTTTGCCTGACCAACTCTCTGGTTAGCTAATTACCAAATTCGGTCTCACCGAGTTTGTGTAATCGGTCTCACCGAGATTACGTTATGCCCAAACCCTAACCATATCGGTCCTACCGAGTTGCATGTCAGTCCCACCGAAAATCTCTAACGGTCACTAGGTTTACATTTTCGGTCCGACCGAGTTTGTTGATTCGGTCCCACTGAGATTGGAAAACTGTGTGTAACGGTTGGATTTTGTGTGGAGGCTATATATACCCCTCCACCTCCTTCTCATTTGAAGAGAGAGCCATCAGAACACACACACACCATTCCAACTCATATGTTCTGAGAGAGAACCACCTACTCATGTGTTGAGACCAAGATATTCCATTCCTACCATATGAATCTTGATCTAGAGCCTTCCCAACTTGCTTTCCACTCAAATCTTCTTTCCACTAAATCCAAATCCTATGAGAGAGAGTTGAGTGTTGGGGAGACTATCATTTGAAGCACAAGAGCAAGGAGTTCATTACCTACAAACCATTTGTTACTTCTTGGAGAGTGGTGTCTCCTAGATTGGCTAGGTGTCACTTGGGAGCCTCCGACAAGATTGTGGAGTTGAACCAAGGAGTTTGTAAGGGCAAGGAGATCGCCTACTTCATGAAGATCTACCGCTAGTGAGGCAAGTCCTGTGTGGGCGATGGCCATGGTGGGATAGACAAGGTTGCTTCTTCGTGGACCCTTTGTGGGTGGTTGCTTCTTCGTGGACCCTTCGTGGGTGGAGCCCTGTGTGGACTCGCGCAACCGTTACCCTTGGGTGGAGCCCTGTGTGGACTCGCGCAACCGTTACCCTTCGTGGGTTGAAGTCTCCATCAACGTGGATGTAGGATAGCACCACCTATCCGAACCACGGGAAAAACATCCGTGTCTCCATTAGCGTTTGAATTCTCCAAACCCTTCCCTTTACATTCTTGCAAGTTGCATGCTTTACTTTCCGCTGCCAATATACTCTTTGCATGCTTGCTTGAATTGTGTGATGATTGCTTGAATTGTCCTAAAATAGCTAAAATCTGCCAAGAACTAAAATTGGGAAAAGGTTAAGTTTTTATTTTGTCAAGTAGTCTAATCACCCCCCCTCTAGACATACTTTCGATCCTACAGTGTAGCATATCAAATTGTTCGTCTCGACGAGTACTTCATTTCATTCCATTGCGCCATGTTCATTTGAGTTCTTCTTGATGCCCCAAATGCTGTTGCAAGAGTGCTAGTTTATATTAGTTTCAGATTCTTATCAGAGTTTGGACACTTGTCATTTTTGCCATGTTTAATGTGTGCCTCCTATGAACTTGAGCCCTACATGTGTTTTGAAGTATGCCATGCCATCTTTACAGGGGTGTATGTCATGTATTTTTGTGATCTCTGTGGTGACTAGCACAAGCATGCAAAGTAGCTCTCGTAATGTCGCTGATTTCAGGGACTTAGAAATCTTCTAAGTCTTTTCCCTGATTATATTTTTATGCCATGTATTCATGTTGCTACAGAGTGATCCATGCCTCTTTTGAGCATGATCAGTAAGGATGTTTTGTAGATATTGTTGTGATCTATCCATCCATGTCTTTGTTTGCAATTATGGATCACCCTAGCTTGACTCAATTGAGCTCTACTTTTGCTATAAAAATGTTCCTGGCAGAATGTTTACGTGTAAGCATTTTTGCCGAGGTTGCTGTAGTTGATCCATGCATGCTTTGAGGTTGTTCTTGCTATGTTTAGCTTCTATACCATGTCTACTTGCTGGGTGTTTGCTTAGTTTGTCATGCAATGCCTTGTGGTGAGTGCATCGAGCTCGTAAACATGCCTACTTAATATCTGTTTTGCTTTGCTCCAGGTTTCTACTAAGTCTGAATCTGTTAACGAAAGTTGCTATGTTCACATGGATGCCATTGTATTTTCTGATCCCTTTTGGCTTATGGTCAGTAAGGGACTTTTGTTGTATGGTTTGAGTAGCTTCATGCCATGCCTTGCTTTGCCATGATATGTTCCTGTAGCATATTGTTAACTTGCTCTAAACATTGCTCCCTGATATTAAATTCCTGACATGTTGTTATTTTCACTAAGTCTGTAACCTGATATCTTTTGCACTTTTGCCATGCTTGTTTGAACCTGCTATTGAGTGAATTAGCCGTAGCTCCATGTTCATCTTTTTTCAACTATCTTGAGTGGATCCTTGCCATGTATTTTTTTTTGCTATGTTAGAGTGCAGTACCTTGTTGTTATTGATGCATTTAGATGGCCTCGTGCTGTTAATCCCAGATCGGTGCCATTTTGTTTTGCTTGTCATTTGCAAACCGTGCATCCGATTCCGGTGATCTTTATATCGATTTCGACCGAAATCAACTCATCTTTCCAGTGGCACTCTTGGTTTTCCAAGTTGAGGCCAGGTTCAATCTTTATTTTCTGAAACATGCATATGCATGGCATAACACACCCCGCATATCATGCCATGTTTTGCATCATGTTGCTTGTGCATTGCACCGTGGTTGATTGTGTCTCCCTTTGCTTGTGTTCTTGCTTTGGGTAGAGCCAGGAGACGAGTACGTGATCTAGGAACCCGTTGAGTACGCTTACGAGGATCAAGCTAACGTCAACTTGGAGAACTTTGCAGGCAAGATGACCATAGCCTCGAAATCACTTCTATCTTTGCTTGCTAGTTGCTCGCTCTATTGCTATGCCTATGCTACGATACCTACCACCATGCTTTATCATGCCTCCCATATTGCCATGTCAAACCTCTAACCCACCTTGTCCTAGCAAACCGTTGTTTGGCTATGTTACCGCTTTGCTCAGCCCCTCGTATAGCGTTGCTAGTTGCAGGTGAAGATTGGAGTTTGTTCCTTGTTGGAACATGTTTATTGTTGGGATATCATTATTATATCTTGTATACTTTAATGCATCTATATACTTGGTAAAGGGTGGAAGGCTCGACCTTATGCCTGGTGTTTTGTTCCACTCTTGCCGCCCTAGTTTCCGTCATACCGGTGTTATGTTCCTTGATTTTGCGTTCCTTACACGGTTGGGTTGTAATGGGAACCCCTTGACAGGTCGCCTTGAATAAAACTCCTCCAGCAATGCCCAACCTTGGTTTTACCATTTTCCACCTAGCCTTTTTCCCTTGGGTTTCGGACTCAAGGGTCATCTTTATTTTAACCCCCCCGGGCCAGTGCTTCTCTAAGTGTTGGTCCAACCTAAGCGATGTTCGGCACCCCCTGGGCAACCAGAGTCTATGCCAACCCGATGTCTGGCTCATCCGATGTCCCCTGAGAACGAGATATGTGCAGCTCCTATTGGGATTTGTCGACACATTCGGGCGGCTTTGCTGGTTTAGTTTTACCATTGTCGAGATGTCTTGTAACCGGGATTTCGAGTCTGATCGGATCGTCTTGGGAGAAGGAATATCCTTCGTTGACCGTGAGAGCTTGTGATGGGCTAAATTGGGACACCCCTGCAGGGATTTGATCTTTCGAAAGCCATGCCCACGGTTATGGGCAGATGGGAATTCGTTAATGTCCGGTTGTAGAAAATCTTAAACTTAACTTAATTAAAATGAATCAATAGAGTGTGTGTCCGTGATGGTCTCTTTTCGGTGGAGTCCAGGAAGAGAACATGGTCTCGTGTTATGATTTAACGTAGGTTGTTCTAGGATCACTTCTTGATCATAGTTTTTCGATCATGCCTTGCCTCTCTCTTCTCGCTCTCATTTGCGTATGTTAGCCACCATATATGCTAGTGCTTGCTGCAGCTCCACCTCATACCTTTTCCCTACCTATAAGCTTAAATAGTCTTGATCGTGAGGGTGTGAGATTGCTGAGTCCCCGTGACTCGCAGATTACTTCAAAACCAGATGCAGGGGACCGATGATACCGCTCCAGGAGATTCGACTGAGCTCAAGTGGGAGTTCGATGAGGACTCAGGACGATACTACGTTTCCTTTCTAGATGATTAGTAGTGGAGCCCAGTTGGGCGATCGAGGACATTATGCATTTGGGGTTGTCTTTATTTTGGTGCCGTAGTCGTACCTTGATTGTATCTGGATGGATGTAATGATATTTATGCTATTGTGTGATGTGGCGAGTGTAAGCCAACTATGTACCTCTTTTCCTTATTCATTACATGGGTTGTGTGAAGATTACCCCACTTGCGACATTGCTTACAATATGGTTATGCCTCTAAGTCGTGCTTCGACACGTGGGAGATATAGCTGCATCGTGGGCGTTACACTAGGCCTAGTTGATCCCATGGGGAGGCCAAGGTTTGTGAAGGGCATACTTTCTTTCTTATTACATCCAAGGATGTTAGCCAAGTGCATTTCTCTATCATCAAATAAATTGATAGGTACAAGGGAGGATTATTATAGTTCACTTTAAGTCCAGTAAATTCAAAGAATATGTTTAGAACATGCATTAAGTGTGATATTGCTGAGGTTCAGCAGGCAAGATGATGAGTGTGTCATCAACATATTGAATGGAAGAATATGTCATGTTACCTTGAAATTCAATGGGGGAGTATATGTGGTCCTCATGACAATCTTTATTAATAAGAACCTGTAACAATTCAACAGAAAAGACAGTGGGTCACCCCGTCTAACACCTCTTTTGCATTTGATAATCTTGCCAAGTATGCCATTGAGGATGACAGATGCTTATGCGGTTCTAAGAATCATTTTGATCCACCTGATCCACTTATTGCTAAATCTAAGGTGTTCTAACATAAAAATATGGCACTATAGCCCATCTTATCAAATGCCTTCTCAAAATCAATTTTGAATATAACAATCGCCTTTTTTAGATCTATGACACATACATGGATATATTCAAATGCCCAGGAAAGGCAATCCTGAATGGTTTTAGTTTTGATAAGTCCATATTGATTTTTGCTAACCAGAGGAATGACAATATTTTGAACTTTTTTAGCTAGTATCTTGGTAAGTATTTTAATGGGGGTACTCACCAATGAACTTGGCCTAAAATCATTAGGGGTCTCACGATTATCTTTTCTAGGGATTAAGGCAATATTTGAAAAGTTGGTAGGTGTGAGACCCACTATTTCATCACAGAAATCCTGTATGAATTTATAAAAGTTATCCTTGATAATGTGCCAGCATTTCTTCAAGAATATGCTATTAAATCCGTCAGGTCGAGGGAATTTGTCATTTGGCATAGTTTTGATCATCTCATCAATTCCCTCATGTGTGAAAGGTATTTCTAGATCCTTTAGGTCAACATTGTTGGTGTCAAAGTTGATATAAGTGTCATCAGTCATTCTAAGTCTCTCTTTAAATGATTGCCATAGCATTGCAGCTTTCTGTTCATGGTCATGGACAATGACATTGTCAAAAGATAAACTGATGGAGATATAGTTATTTTTGAAGACATGTGTACTAATGGCATGAAAGAATTTAATATTTTAATCAACCAGATAGCCCATCTGATGTTGGCTTTAGTTCTCCAGTACCTCACCTTGGTTTCCAAGAGTTTATTTGTGCGTATAATAAGAACTTTCTTGAAGTTATTTTCTTGAATAGTTAAGAGCATTTGGTCCTCTAGTCCATCTAGGATTTTCAATTGTTTTGTTGAGTTGAGATAGTTTCTTACTCCAAGATTTCAAACATTTTCTGATGGATTTGAATTTTGCCACTATTTTCTATAGATCTAGATAATAAGTGCAATTCTTCCAATAGTTATCAATAGTGTCAATAAAACAATCAAATTTAGTCCAGAATTCCTCAAATCTAAATATTTGGCATTTAGGTATATGACTTTCTATTTGGACCTTAATAGGTACATGATCAGAAGAAAATTTTGCAATAAAAACAATCATGGTATTTGGGCATCTAGTGGTCCAATTAGAATTGGTAAAAATCCAGTCTATTTTTTCCAGTAGGGGAAATTCCTGCATGTTACTCCAAGTGTACTGCCGGACTTTAAGAGGAATTTCAACCAAGTCATGATTCACAATGATGTTGTCGAACATCATCATCATGTTGTTGTTGTCCCCACCAACTATGTTTCTATCATCTAGGCTTCTGATGAGGTTTAAATCACCTACAATTAGCCACTGCTCTATGGTGGGAGTATCTAAGTTCATCAGCCAATTAGTGACTTCCAACTTGCCTTTAGTAGAGCTAGGGCCATAAAAATTGGTGAGATACCAAGTAGAATTATCCAATGGTTAATGGTTGTAATCTTTGGATATCAAGATGTCTTTAAATAATTACCATTCCAAATAGTAATTATACCACCAGAGCTCCCTTGTGATGGTACATAGATGAACTGACTGAATCTTTTGGGGTAGAAATCCTAATATATGATTGGTCAAATAACTCCCCTTTTGTTTCCTATATGGTAAGTATGCAACATGTAGTTTTATCCACTTTAAGTCTACTGCCAATCCATCTGTCAGAGGATTTGATGCCTCTCACATTCCAATTAACTATTCCAACTTCTATTCATGATCATTGCCGAGGAGAGTTGATTGTCTCATGCACGAATTAGCATAACATGAGATATATTCATACCATATGAAGATAATTACTAGAATATAGTAACTGCATTGGACAAGGACTACATCATGCATATATGCCAGACAGTACATGATGTTTATAATGATAATGGACTCCTCATAACATGCATAACTAAAAGTGGAGTACAGATAGCAGACATAATGTGCCCACATGCACCAACAATATAATTAATTGCAGAACATGCTCATTCCACTTTAAGTCTATTGTCAAGCAAGCAGGCGCGAAGCTAGCAAAACAACCCGGTAGGGCTTGCCGGGCGAGCCGTGATGTGACATTGAGCAGCGCATTTAATATGCTCTGTCATCCTATAGAGTTAGTTGTGATAGCACTGTTTGCTATCTAATCAGTATGTAAAGACTGATTTGCCACTGTGGTGGCCCCTTAATCTATAAAAGGAGGCCCATGGCAACTATAGAAGGGATTCAGACCCCCATACACGCGTAGCTCCTCTCGCCCCGAGACAGCCTTACCGGGCAAGAGCGCTGCGCTTCTCCACCATTTTCCACCATCAATCCACCAAAGCAGGAGTAGGGTTTTACGCCTCGCGGCGGCCCGAACCTGGGTAAAACTGCCTGCATGATCTCTGTTGTGCTGCGTTACGCTTCTCCGCTCTTTGTGTAATGTGCTCATTCCCCCGCCGAACCAAAAGGGGCTCTTGGTCCCATAGGTGGCCGTGGTTTCCCATGACATCTTTGGCGTGCTAGGTAGGGGGGTCACTTGCGTGAACCCGAGAGCGTGAGCAGCGTATCATCTTCACCGCCTTTTTCATCATCGACGGCTCCATCGACTATGGCGCCCAAGAAGAAGTTCGGTGCCGTAGCTCACCCGTCCACGTTAAAGGCCCAGCCGTCTGCGGCCACCGACACCGTGGGGAATGCGGAGGCGCATGAGGATGTGGGCGCCGCGGGGGACGTGGTCGATGCAGGCGACATTGTCACCACCTCCCCCGCAGCCGAAGCAGTAGCGGGAGGCACCGGAGAAGAGCATCACCAACAACATCCCGACGACCACGCTGTGTGAGGTACAGGTAGAGAGATTATTCCTTCTGTCCCTCCTGGCCTGGCCGAGAGGCATAGTCGTGGCGGAAACGTTTGTTCTGAGGCGAATCGCAACCCTACGACCGCCCCCATCGTAGGCACGGTCATAGGACATCACCGCCCCTGGAGCAAATTGGCCCAGCCAATGCTTCGAACGGAGTAGTTGGCCTGCGCACGCCATCGCCTCGTCACCTCGCCATTCCAGTGACTGGTTCCCGATGACAGGAGCCTGACGCAGCCACCGTCGGCACTGTTAGGAGCCGAGCGACGCTGCATTCCACATCATCATCGCCGATTCCAAGCATCGCTTCGGAGGCTATGGCACGGGCCCAGCTGCTACCGAGGTTTCCGCCAGCAGTTTGCGACTAACGCTAGAGCAAAGGGAAAGGACAATGAAGCAGCAATAAACAGATTGAAGAGCTATTAGTATAGCAAGTATTAATTCAACAATTAGTTAGTTTGGGAAGACTGTGATCAGATGGATGAGTGGAGAGCCACCATTTAGAGTCTGATTGGCTTTGCTGAGGCTGGGGGCTCACAGCGAGCTGGCCCGCCACGGCCTCCCCAGACGACGCCGGCGGCTTGTATTGCTGGCCGTGCAGAAGGGGCCACCCTCGCGATGCAGTCCCCTCCGCGGCAATTAGCACGGGAACTGCGAAATCAAGAACCCGACGACGTCTCAATGGCCTCTTCTAACCCTCGAGCACATCGAGGCCAATGGCGGGCCCCAAAGGACAGGCAAAGGGAAAGCACGCGCATTGCCATCGAGCGCTGCCGCTACAACCACCGCCGGACCAATGGGCGCGATGGCCCCGACGTCGACGAGCCCACGCTCGAAGAGGGCGGGTGCCTGGCTTTCGAGGTTGGGTGCCCTGCCTTCACTCGTGAGCTACGGCAAGTCCGTTGGCCATCTGCTCACACGTTCAAGCCAAAGATACCCGAGAAGTATGATGGGAGACTGAACCCGGCAGAGTTCTCGAGCATCTACACCATCGCTGTCCAAGCAGCCGGGGGAGGAGATGAGAAGGTGTTTGACAACTACTTCCCTTTGGCACTCAAGCCAAACGTGAGGTCTTGACTGATGCACCTGCCAGAGAACTCCATTTTGACCTGGGCTGACCTGTGCCATGAGTTCATTGGTGCCTTCACAGGCGGCCATCAAGAACCAGGGCGGCCCAACGATTTGCAGGTTCTCCAACAGAAAGAAGGAGAAACTCTATGAAAGTACTTGCAGAGATTCAGCTGAGTCCACAGAAATATCCCAGATATCCACCCGGCAGCTATGATAGTTGCCTTCCAATCCAATGTGCACAACCGCAGGATACGTTCCAAGATGAATGTTCGGTTGCCCAAGACTGTGAAGGAGCTATACACCTTGGTGGATAGGTGTGCTCGGGTGGAGCAAGGGAGGAAACTTACTGGAGAGTAAGATTGCATCAACATCGACTCAGAGGATGATGACGAGTCCATCAGTCAGAAGAAGAAGAACAAGAAGCGCAAGGATGAGGCAATGCTGACAGTTGAGGGATCGGGCACGCCTAGAATCAGCAAGAAGGCTAAGGCCGAAGCCCTCGGCAAGGAAGTTGCCGCGTGCACTGACTGCCGGGAGGCTGCGGCTGCCGAGAAGGTTGGGAAAGGTGATGGACTGTATTGCAAGATTCATCAGACCAAGGGCCACGATCTCCAGGAATGTCATCAGGTTGAGCAACTGTTAGAGTTATGACTAGAGGTGGTAAAATGACTCAAGAACCTTTGTATCCTGAGGGCTATCCTAATTAAGAGAATTGAGCAAGATTCCTAGAGAATTAATACTGATGCACCTAGTCCTTCTGAGAGGAAAAAGAAATCTGATAGGACTTTGCATGCTTCTAGTGTACCTGTTATAGACACCTGAGAATCCAATGATATTTCTATTTCTGATGCTGAAACACAATCTAGCGAGGAACATGAACCTAGCGATAATGTTAATGATGATGTTAATGTTGATGCTCAACCTAGTAATGATAATGATGTGGAGATTGAACCTGTCGTTGATCTTGATAACCCACAACTCAAGAATAAACATTATGATAAGAGGGACTCCATTGCTAGGAAACATGGTAAAGAAAGAGAACCATGGGTTCAGAAACCCATTCCCTTTCCTCCTAAACCATACAAGAAAAAGGATGATGAGGAATTTTAGCGCTTTGTTGAAATGCTTAGACCTGTCTTTTGCGTATGCGTTTGACTGATATCCTGAAAATGTCCCCTTATGCTAAGTATATGAAGGAAATTGTTACAAATAAAAGAAAGATACCGGAAGCTGAAATTTCCACTATGCTTGCTAATTAAACTTTTAAGGGTGGAATACTAAAGAAACTAGGAGATCCAGGAATACCAACTATACCATGCTCCATTAAAAGAAACTACGTTAAAACTGCTTTATGTGATTTGGGAGCCGGTGTTAGTGTTATGCCTTTCTCTTCATATCGTAGACTTGATTTGAATAAGTTGACACCAACTGAAATCTCTTTGCAAATGGCCAATAAATCAACTGCTATACCCATTGGTATTTGTGAGGATGTGCCTGTCGTAGCTGCAAACGTTACTATCTTAACAAACTTTTTTATTGTTGATATACCTGAGGACGACAGTATGTCGATCATCCTTGGTAGACCCTTTCTAAATACTACAGGGGCTATTATTGATTGCAACAAAGGCAATGTCACTTTTCATGTTAATGGTAATGAGCATACAGTACACTTTCCGAAGAAACAACCTCAAGTGAATAGTATCAATTTTATTGGAAAAATGTCATGTATGGTATTGTAGGTTTTGAATTTCCTCTTCCTACTATCAAAAAGAAATATGATATTCTTATTGTTGGGGACATGCATATCCCCGTTGAGGTAACCTAGTTTTATACGAAAATTCTTCAGTTTCATGTCATTCGGAAGAAGTTTGTTAATAAGACTTGATCAACCTTGTTAATGGATTCCTTTTGATGGGCGTGAGATGGATGAATTTAGTAAACACAACCTTCTGTACCCTCCTTTCACTTTCTGTTATTTAGAGTAAATAAAGCAAAAGTACTATTATTTCTCTTGTTTTCTAAATTATACGTGCAATAAAAATGTCCCGAAAATAAAAGTTCTCCAAATGCCCTGAAAATTTAGTATGATTTTTTCTAGAACATTTGAAATTTTTTCGCACTGAGAACACCCCAGGGCAGCACGAGTGGGCCACAAGCCCACAGGGTGTGCCCACCCCCTGGGTGTGCCTAGGTTGCTTGTGGGTCCCACTCACTTATTCCAGCACCCATCCACTTCGTCTTCCTTTAGAAAAAATCCCACCATTGCTCAAACCCGTGTTCTAGCTCATCTTGCTGCCATTTTCGATCTCCTAGCTCAAAGCTCGATTCGCAAAACTGTTTTGGGGGATTGTTCTTTGGTATGTGACTCCTCCAATTGTCCAATTAGTTTTTGTTCTAGTGCTTTATATATTGCAAATTTTTGCTGCTGTGGTGACCTTGTTCTTGAGCTTGCATGTCAAATTTATATAGTCGAAAGTTGTTTTGATGCATGATACAACCTCTAGGCACTTGTGGGAGTAGTTTCTATCAATCTTATTGAGTTCAGTTTACTTTTATTTTGAGTCACTAAAAATTTGAGAAATTTTTCAGAGGAAGAAAAATGTTTAGGAAGATATACCAGGGTGGTTCCTCGAGGAAGCAAGCCCCAAGGCTGGCGATATGTGAGCTAGACCTTGAACCACAGAGGGAAGCTCTAGTACGGCCTTGCGAGTATCCGTTGGATCAATTCACGGTTCATGCAGGTTTGAAATAGGAGTTTGATGCGTACATACAAAATGCTGGCCTTGAGGACTTAGTGCCAGATAAGTGTCGGCAGTACTATCACCTCACTAATTCATTTGTCTGAAGATTTAAGTTTACATCCCAGCGCAATACTCACTCTGTTCTATTTGATCTTTATGATAAATCCTTTACCATGGACCTAGAAGATTTTAATGATGCATGCAAAATTCCACAATAGGGCATTCATAGTGAACCTCGTAAAACTGATTATAATGATTTCCTTGCTAGCATCACTGTGGGAGAAAATAGAAATATTACACAAACTACCATAGGGAGCATTCACTTTCCGGCCATACATTATTTTGCTCTCTTTATAGGTAGATGTATTAATGGTAAACATGATCATAGCCACCTTTGTGAATCAGATCTTAGTGTCCTCAAGTGTGCGGTAATGGGTGATAGACGATATAACTTGGGGGCTTATTGCGAGGAGGTTACATCATAATGCCAAATATGGATATTTCTTTGGTGGGATTTATGTCGCCCGTTTAGCTAATTATCTTGGGGTACCCATAAGGGAGGATGACATTGAGTTACCAACTGCTTTCCTTGATTATAACGCTATGGTACGCTACCAGTTTCTTGAGAGGAATGAATAGTCCCTCCTGTATGGACTAATCTTTGACAGGGAGCGCGTCTTCTATATTACCCTTCCCGCTCCTGCCTTCTTTGACTTTCAGGTAAAACGGAGATACTTCATAACCAGAGAGGAGGCAAATGAGTATAAGAGAGCTGGGGAGGCCGCTCGCCTCCACGAGGCAGCTCTACAAGCAGTAGCTGCCGCATCCCAGTACAACCCCGACTACAACTTTGGATATCCGCCAGCTCAGCCGTGGCCCTAGACCAACTTAGGCAAAAAGCCTAAGCTTGGGGGAGTACATATCTCTCACCGACATTACATTCATGTTCACACATTCATTCCAGCTGTCGATTGATATGTCTCCAACGTATCTATAATTTTTGATTACTCCATGCTATATTATCTACTGTTTTGGACTATATTGGGCTTTATTTTCCACTTTTATATTATTTTTGGGACTAACCTATTAACCGGAGGCCCAGCCCAGAATTGCTGTTTTTTTGCCTATTTCAGTGTTTTGAAGAAACGGAATATCAAATGGAGTCCAAACGGAATAAAATCTTCGGGAACGTGATTTTCTCACCGAACGTGATCCATGAGACTTGGACCCTGCTCCAAGGAACAAAAGAGGCGGTCACGAGGGTGGGGGGCGCACCCCTTGCCTCGTGGGCCCCTCATTGCTCCTCCGGCATACTTCTTCCTCCTATATATACACACGTACCCTCAAACGATCAGAACAGGAGCCAAAAACCTAATTCCACCGCCGCAACTTTCTGTATCCATGAGATCCCATCTTGGGGCCTGTTCTGGAGCTCCACCGGAAGAGGGCCGTCATCACGGAGGGCTTCTACATCATCCTAGCCCCTCCGATGAAGTGTGAGTAGTTTACCTCAGACCTTCGGGTCCATAGTTAGTAGCTAGATGGCTTCTTCTCTCTCTTTGAATCTCAATACAAAGTTCTCCCCCTCTCTTGTGGAGATCTATTCGATGTAATCTTCTTTTTGTGGTGTGTTTGTTGAGATCGATGAATTGTGGGTTTATGATCAAGTCTATCTATGAATAATATTTGAATCTTCTCTGAATTCTTTTATGTATGATTGGTTATCTTTGCAAGTCTCCTTGAATTATCCGTTTGGTTTGGCCAACTAGATTGGTAGTTCTTGCCATGGGAGAAGTGCTTAGCTTTGGGTTCGATCTTGCGGTGTCCTTACCCAGTGACAGAAGGGGCAGCAAGGCACATATTGTATCGTTGCCATCGAGGATAACAAGATGGGGTTTATTTCATATTGCATGAATTTATCTCTCTACATCATGTCATCTTGCTTAAGGCGTTACTCTGTTTTATAATTTAATACTATAGATGCATGCTGGATAGCGGTCGATGAGTGGAGTAATAGTAGTAGATGCAGAATCGTTTCGATCTACTTGTCACAGACGTGATGCCTATATACATGATCATGCCTAGATATTCTCATAACTATGCTCAATTCTATCAATTGCTCAACAATAATTTGTTCACCCACCGTAGAATACTTATGCTCTTGAGAGAAGCCAATAGTGAAACCTATGGCCCCCGGGTCTATTCTCATCATATCAATCTCCATCACTTTAATCTTGCTTTGCTTTTTTACTTTGCCTTTACTTTTTTACTTTGCATCTTTATACCAAAAATACCAAAAATATTATATCTATCAGATCTCACTCTCGTAAGTGACCGTGAAGGGATTGACAACCCCTAATCGCGTTGGTTGCGAGTAGCTATCGCTTTGTGTAGGTACGAGGGACTTGAGCGTGGGCTCCTACTGGATTGATACCTTGGTTCTCAAAAACTGAGGGAAATACTTACGCTACTCTGCTGCATCATCCCTTCCTCTTCGGGGAAAACCAACGCAAGCTCAAGACGTAGCAAGAAGGATTTCTGGCGCCGTTGCCGGGGAGTCTACGCAAAAAGTCAACATACGAAGTACCCATCACAATCCCTATCTCTCGCATTACATTATTTGCCATTTGCCTCTCGTTTTCCTCTCCCCCCAATTCACCCTTGCCATTTTATTCGCCCTCTCTCTATCCTCCCTCTCTATTTGCCTCTTTTTGCTCCCTTGCCTTTTTGTTTGCTCGTGTGTTAGATTGCTTGTTTGTCGCGATGGCTCAAGATACTACCAAATTGTGTGACTTCACCAATACCAATAATAATGATTTCCTTAGCACTCCGATTGCTCCTCTTACCGATGCTGAATCTTGTGAAATTAATACTGCTTTGTTGAATCTTGTTATGAAAGATCAATTCGCCGGCCTTCCTAGTGAAGATGCCGCTACTCATCTGAATAGCTTCGTTGATTTATGTGATATGCAAAAGAAAAAAGATGTCAATAATGATGTCGTTAAATTGAAGCTATTTCCTTTTTCGCTTAGAGATCGTGCTAAAGCTTGGTTTTCGTCTTTGCCTAAGAATAGTATTGATTCATGGAACAAGTGCAAAGATGCTTTTATCTCTAAGTATTTTCCTCCCGCTAAGATCATCTCTCTAAGAATCGATATTATGAACTTTAAACAACTTGATCATGAACATGTTGCAGAAGCTTGGGAGAGAATGAAATTAATGATACGTAATTGCCCTACTCATGGTTTGAATTTGTGGATGATCATACAAAATTTTTATGCCGGATTGAATTTTGCTTCTAGAAATCTTTTAGATTCGGCCGCGGGAGGCACTTTTATGGAAATAACTTTAGGAGATGCTACTAAACTCCTAGATAATATTATGGTTAATTATTCTCAATGACATACTAAAAGATCTTCTAATAAAAAAGTGCATGCGATAGGAAATTAATGTTTTGAGTGGAAAGATGGATGAACTTATGAAATTATTTGCTACTAAGAGTGTTTCTTCTGATCCTAATGATATGCCTTTGTCTACTTTGATTGAGAATAACAATGAATCTATGGATGTGAATTTTGTTGATAGGAATAATTTTGGTAACAATGCTTATAGAGGGAATTTTAATCCTAGGCCATATCCTAGAAATCCTTCTAATAATTATGGGAATTCCTACAACAACTCTTATGGAAATTATAATAAGATGCCCTCTGAATTTGAGAATAGTGTTAAAGAGTTTATGAATTCACAAAAGAATTTTAATGCTTTGCTTGAAGAGAAATTGCTTAAAGTTGATGATTTGGCTAGAAACGTTGATAGAATTTCTCTTGAGGTTGATTCTTTAAAGCTTAGATCTATTCCTCCTAAGCATGATATCAATGAGTCTCTCAAAGCCATGAGAATTTCCATTGATGAGTGCAAGGAAAGAACCGCTAGGATGCGTGCTTCCAAAGATGCCTTTATTAAAGTGTGTTCTTCCAATACCTATGAAAATCAAGATGAAGACCTAAAAGTTATTGATGTGTCCCCTATTAAATCTTTATTTTTCAATATGAATTTTGATGAAACTGAATATGATCTTCCTTTACCTAGAAGGCGTTCTAAAAATTCGGAGTATTTAGATCTTAATGATGAAATTGATGAAAGTGGGATTGAAAGAAATAAAAATCTAGATGTTGCTAAACCCACTATATTGGATTTCAAGGAATTTAATTATGAAAGTTGCTCTTTAATTGATTGTATTTCCTTTTTGTAATCCATGCTAAATTCTCCACATGCTTATAGTCAAAATAAAGCCTTCACCGAACGTATTGTTGATGCCTTGATGCAATCTTATGAAGAAAAACTTGAGTTGAAAGTTTCTATCCCTATAAAATCCTTTGATGAGTGGGAACCAACTATCAAAATTAAAATTAAATATCATGAGTTTTATGCTTTGTGTGATTTGGGTGCTAGTGTCTCTACTATTCCCAAGACTTTGTGTGATTTGCTAGATTTCCGTAATTTTGATGGTTTCTCTCTAAACTTGCATCTTGCGGATTCCACTATTAAGAAACCTATGGGAATGATTAATGATGTTATTATTGTTGCAAATAGGAATTATGTGCCCGTAGATTTCATTCTTCTTGATATAGATTGCAATCCTTCTTGCCCTATTATTCTTGGTAGACCTTTCCTTAGAACGGTTGGTGCGATTATTGATATGAAGGAAGGGAATATTAGATTTCAATTTCCATTAAAAAAGGGCATGGAATACTTTCCTAGAAATAAAATAAAATTACCATATGAAACTATCATGAGAGCCACTTATGGATTGCCTACCAAAGATGGCAATACCTAGATCTATCCTCGCTTTTATGCCTAGCTAGGGGCGTTAAACGATAGCGCTTGTTGGGAGGCAACCCAATTTTATTTTTATTCCTTGCTTTTTGCTCCTGCTTAGTAATAAATAAATTATTTAGCCTCTGTTTTGGTTGTGTTTTTTGTGTTTAATTAGTTTTTGTGCGAAGTAGAACCGTTGGTAAGACTTGGGGAAAGTCTTGTTGAACTTGCTGTAAAAAACAGAAACTTTAGCGCTCACGAGAACTTCTTTCATTTTTATTTGAAGAGTGACATTTAGTTAATTCTTTTTTCAGATGATTAATATATAAATTCCTCACGTCCAGCAATTTATTTTAGAATTTTTGGGGTTCCAGATCTTGCGCTAGCTACAGATTACTACAGACTGTTTTGTTTTTAACAGATTCTGTTTTTCGTGTGTTGTTTGCTTATTTTGATGAATCTATGGTTAGTAAAATAGTTTATAATCCATATAGAAGTTGGAATACAGTAGGTTTAAAACCAATATAGATAAAGAATGAGTTCATTACAATACCTTGAAGTGGTCTTTTGTTTTCTTTCGCTAACGGAGCTCACGAGTTTTCTATTTTGAGTTTTGTGTTGTGAAGTTTTCAAGTTTTGGGTGAATTCTTTTGATGGATCATGGAACAAGGAGTGGCAAGAGCCTAAGCTTGGGGATGCCCATGGAACCCCCAACATAATCCAAGGACACCAAAAAGTCAAAGCTTGGGTATGCCCCGGAAGGCATCCCCTCTTTCGTCCACTTCCATCGGTAATTTACTTGGAGCTATATTTTTATTCACCAACATGATATGTGTTTTGCTTGGAGCGTCTTGTATTATTTGTGTCTTTGTGTCTTAGTATGCCACAATCATCCTTGCTGTACACACCTTTTGAGAGAGCCATACATGAACTAAAATTTGATAGAATACTCTATGTGCTTCACTTATATCTTTTGAGCTAGATAGTTTTGCTCTATGTGCTTCACTTATATCTTTTGAGCGTTATAATTTTGCTCTATGTGCTTCACTTAGATCTTTTAGAGCACGGTGGTGGATTTGTTTTAAAGAAACTATTAATCTCTCATGCTTCACTTAAATTATTTTGAGAGTCTCTTAATAGCATGGTAATTTGCTTAATAATAATATGCTTGGTATTCAAGATTTGTGAAACTTTCTTTTGAGTGTGTTGAATACTAAGAAAAGATTGAAGCATGATAATTGTTTTGAGATATGGAGGTGATAATATTAAAGTCATGAAAGTGCGTTATATCGACTAGAGGGGGGGGGGGGGAATAGGCGATTTTTATGAAAGTCTTCAAAACATGGAAGTTATGAAGACAGACGATAGAAATAAACCTATTACCATGCAGCGGAAGGTAGACTACACTAAGCAAACCATAGTCAAGTATTCAATGGAGCGAAAGCACAATGACTAATAGCAGCAATGTAGTAAGGATCAGGTAGGAAGATATTATGAAGCCAAACAGAACACGCAGTCACTCAGTGAAGACAAAAGATAGTGCAATCATACAATGACTTCACAAGGACCAACAGTAAGTAAAGGGAAGGATGAAACCAGTGACTCGTTGAAGACAATGATTTGTTGGACCAGTTCCAGTTGCTGTGACAACTGTACGTCTGGTTAGGGCGGCTAGGTATTTAAACCTGAGGACACACAGTCCCGGACACCCAGTCCTCACCGTATCCCCCTTGAGCTAAGGTCACATAGACCTCGCCCAATCACTTAGGTAAGTCTTCAAGGTAGACTCCCAAACCTTCACAGACTTCGTTCACCGGCAATCCACAATGTCTCTTGGATGCTCAGAACGCGACGCCTAACCGGCTGGAGGATTCACAGTTCTCAAGTGTAATAAGTCTTCAGATCACACAGACAAGAAGACTTAAGTGATGCCTAATTCTCTTTGGCTCTGGGTGGTTAGGGCTTTATCCTCGCAAGGAATTTTCTCTCTCAAAGGCTTCGAGGTGGGTTGCTCTCAAATGACAAAAGCCGTACTCTAACTCTGAGTAGCCAACCGTTTATGGTTGTAGGGGGTGGGCTATTTATAGCCACTAGGCAACCCGACCTGATTTGTCCGAAATGACCCTAGGTCACTAAGGAACTGACACGTGTTCCAACGGTCAGATTTCGAACTCACACGACAACTTTACTTGGGCTACAAGCAAAGCTGACTTGTCCGACTTTGGACAAGATTCGCTCTCATAGTCTTCACTCGAAGACGTAGGTTTTGTTTAAGCATCACTTCAGTCATTCTGACTGGTTCTCTTGGACCCCACTTAACAGTACGGTGGTTCCTATGACTCGACAAAGAAGAAAAAGAACTACGAAAGATCTAAGTCTTCGAGCTCCATAGGCTTCATGCGATGTCTTCTCTTGTCATAGTCTTCAATGTGAATATCTTCATATACCACCTTTGACATCAATGTCTTCATACATTTTTAGGGGTCATCTCTGGTATGAAAACCGAATCAATGAGGGACTTCTACCTGTGTTATCCTGCAATTCTCACAAACACATTAGTCCCTCAACTAGGTTTGTCGTCAATACTCCAAAACCAACTAGGGGTGGCACTAGATGCACTTACAATCTCCCCCTTTTTGGTGATTGATGACAAACTAGTTGAAGTTTTCAACGGGGAATATAATATGTGAAATTGTAAAGGATAAGGAATTGTCTTCATAAGTTGCAAGGGCTCCCCCTAAAGATGTGCATATACGTAATTTGCTTTTGGAATGCAAATGCACATGGCAGGTTGTGCTTGTGGAGATCCTCTTCAACTTATGATGACAATCCACTATGCATGTGAAGGTATGTGAAGATAATGACATGCATAGTGGAAAATGGACGTCTGCAAAATGATCTAAGTGTGGAATTTATCGTCGCACATGCGGAATTTATCATCGCATCATGAGGTGGCAAATAAGTAGTAGACGACCATCGAGTTTAAGTGTTACAACTCAAAGAACCAACTGTATCAAAGCAAACGAGAGTTGTAAACATGAAGCAAAAAGTATAAAGCACCCGCCCATATGGACCCGCTTGAAGACTATCAAACTCATATGCTTCTCCCCCTTTTGTCAGTAAGGACCAAAAAGGTTTGAAGACATAGAGCATCTACTCATTCCCATGAAGAGTAGGTGAAGTAGCAGGGTTTTCGGTGGTGTTCGGCAGTGTAGAAGAACTTGGAGCAGTGTCGAAGCGTGCTGAAGGAGGTGGCGGTGAAGTAGCATCGTCTTCATCCTCGATCACTCTGGCATTCACAGTTGCAGCAGAGGAAGAGAACTCAGAGTCTTCAAGAGATGGAGTTCGTCGCAGCACTGCCCTTCGAGGAGGTGTGGAGTCAAAGTTGAAGCGTTCAGAGAAGCCATCCTCTTGAAGATCATCTTTAGAACACATCAGCGTCAGCCCTTTCCATGTGCGTCGAGAGGTTTCATGGGCAACAAAGGCATTCTTGGTGGCAAGATTGCGAATGCGATTAACATCCACCAAGAGGCTTTGCATTTGACGCTTCAGCCAGTCATGATGCCTATCCTGTTTCTGATGAAGAGCCACAAGAAGCTCTCGGTCATTGAGAACACGAGTGTGCTTCTTGGGTCGTTGGGCAATTGTGCTATCAGTGGCTTCAGTGAGAGCAGGATGCGGTGCACGTGTAGTGCCAGCCAAAGGATACACATGAGTGACTGCTTCAACTCCTTCAATGTTCTGAGAAAAACTTTGATGCTCAGCATTCTGAAGACTTAGAGGTTCCTTGGCAGGCTCAGGATAGATGGCTTCAATAGACATATCCACATCAGGCAGAAAGATCCGATGATTGCAAGCAGATGGCTGATATGAGATAGCGGAGTGAAGTTTGATCAGCCGCATTACCCATGGGGCGTAGAACTTCAAGCCAAAAAGATCAGAGCCTGATGCAGCAAGTTGGCGAATGAAGAAGTCCTGTGCATTGAAGCATTTGCCATGAAGAATATAGAAGACCAAAGTCTTCATTGCACCTTCCAGCTTGGCATGTGGAGAGTGTCCTTTGATGGGCCAGAGAGTTCGCCTTATGATGTGATAAATAGTCCTTGGCAGATACTCAAGGTCTTCAACAAAGAACTCTTTGGGATATGCAGCATCTTGGGGCAATGGCTTCATCATACTGAGCATCTGACTCATGTTAGGTTCAGGCTTCTGAAAGATGCTATCCACAGCTTCACTGTGAAGTTGACAGCCAGATTCGTAGAGATCGCCATGAGTGGGTAGACCAGTGAGCTCAATGATGTCAAAGGCTTTGGCTTCGTGATGAACATTTCCTGTCATCCACTCCAGGATCCAAGTCTTCGGATCTCTGTTATACCCGCGGATGTGAAGTGTGGCATAGAATTGGAGCAGCAACTCTTCATTCCAATGCTCTTGATCGGTGACGAATGGCAGCAATCCAACCTCTTTGAAGCAATCCAGAGCTTCTTCCAGACAGGGCAGACCAGCTATTGCTTCAATGTCAAGACGCTTGTGTGGGAAGATGCGACCTTGATTGTAAAGAATGCAGGAGTAATAGCTTCGCTACGGATAGCTCCAGAACCGATCAGATGATATTCTTTCCCTTGAGTAGGGGTTCCTAGAGCTATTGAAGAAAGTGTTGTCTGCTTTGAAGCCATTGATATTGAAGGATCCAGGTGCTGATGCAGGACCTGGAAACCTGGGCAATCTTGGGATTGGCTTCTGTACCTGAGGCCTGTGCTCAACATGATAGTCGAACTGAGGACCGGCAGCAGGCGCAGGAACAGAAGTAGTGGGATCAGTGGCTTCGCTGACTTCTGGTGCTTTTGTTGGTGAGGGCTCCACATTAGCTTCAGCCATGACAACGTCAGTGGCTTCATTGGTGTTGGTGGTGGCAGCCTCAAGATTTTCAACCTCCACTTGACGAGCTGGAGGGTCGGTCACAGTCACGTTCTCCTCGAGAACCGCTTCTTGGTGGGACAGGAGAGTAGCAGCTTGTGGGGCTTCTTCTTCATCGGCTGATGCAGCCGGAATGTCTTCAGTAGCTTTAGCTTCAGACGCAGAGACTGGAGGCCTTGGTCCTTTGCGAAGCCTGCGCAATGCTGGCGACGCCTGTGGAGTTGGTGTTGGCTGGGCCTCAAAGTCTTCTTCCCCTTGTGGGCGATCAACCCATGAAGCATCCTGAGCAATTGGCGTCAGAGGACGACCAATGCTGATGAGTTCGCTGTGCGTTAGCACAGGCGATGATACCTGTTGTTGCTCGAGCCGAGGAAGGACTGCATCATCTTCAACATGGTCATGGTGACCAATGTCTTCAGCAGCGATGGGATCAGCTGCTGGAAAGTCTTCAGCTTCATGAGCCTCTATGAAAGCAGGCTCATGGACAGTCAGTTGACGTTCTTGCGGTTCAGCGTCAGGGTGAACCATGGAGATGGGTTCAACAATCAAGGGCTCTGTGGGAGCAGCCCGTTCCTTCTTGGTCTTCCTCTTCTTCTTGGAGGGGGCAGTAGGAGAGGCTTCAGGATGTTTCCTCTTCCTGGCTTCAGCCTCAGCAGTCCTCGTTTTCTTCAGCTCTGAAGCAGTTGACTGGGCCTTTGGCTTCGAGCCAGTCATGCTAGTTGGAAAGACAATGGGATCTGCTTCCTGCCTTGGTGCGAGAGGTTCAGCCACAATGGGCTTCTTCTTCCGCGTAGCAGCCATCCTGGGATCAATGCCCGGGCGCCCAAGGGCCTTGCGCTTCTCAGCTTCGTTGTAGCCTTGCACACACTTGTCATCCAGGCTCTTCATGCGCTCTCGAGAACCCTGAGCTTCTGCGCGTTTCTTGAGAAAGGCTTCTTTGAGCTCGTGCAGCATAATCTTGAAGTTTTTCACCTCTTGCACGCTGAGCTTGGCCATATGCTTCTTGAACTGAGCCTTTTCATAGTCAATCTTTTGCTTCAGTTCGACGATGCGCTGAGCGAGAGCTAGCTCTGAAGCAATGGCGCCATGGAAGGCGACACTGAGGCCAATGGGTAGTTGCAGATCTTTGAAGCTAATGTTTGGCGTGTCAAACCACTCATCAATGAAGTTGTGGATGATTGTCATGTCAAAGAGAGGCAGATCATTGAAGATTTCTGCTTCTTCTTTGCTCTTGATGAGTTGCTCAAGAGCGTCATCTACAAGATCTTCATCACTGGACAGATCAATGGCATCGTTGCGCAGAATGGCAGCAGCTGTCAGCTCTTGGCCGGTGTGTGGCAGAGGCATCTTGACCTTCTGGGGCTTGGAGATGCGTGACAAATCTTCAGACTGCACACTGTCTTCAGGAGGTGCAGTTGCCAATGGCTTCGCTCGTGAGATTTTTGGTGCAGAGGCAGGCTTGGAAGCTTTTGGCTGCTTTAGTTTCTTTGGCTTCGGTGCTGCAGGCGCTTCATCTGAGTCAGCGTCATCTGTAGGCTCATTTACGGCAGTCCCTTGAACCACTATGTGGGTGATGAGACCTTCAAGGTTGTAGAAGGGCCCAAGAAGATTGGGTTCAGCTTCGCGAGTTCCATCGGCACGGGTAGCAGAGGGACTAGGGTTGAAATCTAATCCCAACGACTTCTTGTTCTGCTTCGCTGAGTTCTGGGCAAACTGGAAGTTGCGCTTAAACAGATTGTCGTCACGACACCATAGCAGTGATGATGGGTTAGCATCCGCAGGCTGTGGTCCACGGACCATGCAGGGATAGAAGCCTTGTTCAATGGCTTCATCTCTGGTCCTGGGTTGAAGATTTTTGTAGAGGATGTCTCCCCATGGTCGCTTGATGGCATTCTTTTCAGCATATTCCTTTGTCACAAATCTGTACTTGAACCACTGTTCTGCCCAATAGCGTCGAATCCATTGGATTCGTGTCTTGCGCTGATTGTAATCCTCTTCAGGATCTGTCTTGTACAACTCTGAGAGGTCATCGGGCAGATCTCTTGATGTTTCTCCTCGACGCTTTCTGCCAACCTTCCTTGCTGATTTCTCTGAAGCCATGAACTTTAAACTGAAAGGCTTCAATACATTCAAAGGCTTTCGCTTGCTGGACAGACAGGAACTGGCTTCGGGAGAATTTATGTGATACTGTAAGAATTCTGCAAATGAATGCAGACTATGAGAACCAAGGGATTCTCCCACGGACATGTACCTGTGACAGCATTAAGGTGTGAGGGAAGGGGAAGAGGTCATATGCATTCTCAGAAGATTTTGAAGATAAATCAGTTTTAGAAGACATTGACCTCATCGTGCGAAGACATTCACTCATAGATAAGGAGTTGGTTCTAGATTTGTACGAATCCACGGATCAGTACAAGTGAGGAATCTAACTACTTTGTGAAGCATAAGTGAATATACTAGGCATGTTATGAGATGCAGTATGAAAGAGATCCAACTTGTGTGAATAGAAACTGCTTGTGGTAGAAAGTGATAAAGCTATAGGATCAAAGGGGCTGTAAAAAGGAAGTTTTATTTACCACACGAAGAACTGCTAGACGGAGTGGAAGAGGAGGCCGAGCAGTTCGATCGTCCGTGCCCTAACTTGGCGACGGAGGACACCTACGGCGACGGCGGAGAAGACAATGTCCGCGGTCAGCGTGAAGACGGCGTTGTAGAGGTTGCGGCAGCGAAGCGCTTCGTTGCCGGCGTCGTCGAGGGCTAGCGGTGGCGCTAGGGTTCGTGCGAGAGTGGAAGAATAGATAATGACTGCTGTGAGGTGTGTATTTATTTGTACAGGGGCGGCACTGCGTTATTACACAGGTGCCCCTGGCGATTCACATCTGAGGAACACGTGGCCATCATGCAGCATATCGGGGGTTGTTCCACGTCCCACGCATGCCTGGATTGTCGGGTGGTCATTCCCACTTCTTCGGGTTTCAGGTGAAGGAATGAGCATTGAAAACGGACTTAATGTTTGTCTCTGTATCTTCTGCTGACAACGACGCAGAGAAGACATTCGACAGTTTCAATAGAATGCATATGATTTGGAGAGATAGAGTTTGAGATAGAAAGCATAGAGAGGTTAGGGTCCGATCACATTCACTTAGTTCAAAAGATTCAACAAGAAGACATAGCTATAAGTGAATGCTGTAGAGGACAGAACACTAGTATATATATATATATATATATATATATATAATCAACATAGTGAAGATAATCATGAAGACATGTTGAGCTTGAAGCCAAACCAAATGTGAAGACATAGCAAATGTAACGCCATGAGTGAAACACTTCAAACATAACATTTGGTGGTGGCGTTACCCACCGTATAGGAAGTATTAGACCCAGACACGGCGCACAATTACCGTGGCGCTCCAAAGTCAAATTCCACATTAATGTATTCACACTTAGAATGTATGTCTTCATTGATTGAAGATATACTTTACTTCGTGTGTTGCACATCTAAGTCATCAATATGCATAAGTGTTAGGATGTGTGCCTGATCACAGGACATTTGAGGATTCCAAGATATTTAGCTCACACCGTAACTTGCAAAATCTCTTCTCATCCAAGGGCTTGGTGAAGATATCTGCTAATTGCTCTTCAGTGTTGACGTGTATGATATCAATATCTTCCTTCACAACATGATCTCTGAGAAAGTGATGACGAATTTCAATGTGCTTTGTCTTCGAGTGCTGAACTGGGTTGTTGGCAATCTTGATGGCGCTTTCGTTGTCGCAGTAGAGTGGCACTTGCTTCAGATGAATGCCATAGTCCTTGAGTGTTTGCTTCATCCACAGAAGCTGAGCGCAGCGAGATCCAGCAGCAATGTATTCAGATTCAGCAGTGGAGAGAGATACACAGTTCTGCTTCTTTGAAGACCAACATACAAGTGATCGTCCCAGAAAATGACATGTGCCTGATGTAGACTTGCGATCCACTTTGTCACCGACATAATCAGCATCCGAGAATCCAACCAGATCAAACTCTGAGCCCTTTGGATACCATAATCCTAGAGTTGGGGTGTGAGCCAAATATCGAAGAATTTGCTTCACAGCTAAGTGATGCGACTCCTTTGGTGCCGCTTGAAATCGAGCACACATGCAAACACTAAGCATAATATCTGGCCTAGATGCACATAGATAAAGCAAAGAACCAATCATGGAGCGGTATACCTTTTGGTCGAACTCTTTACCATTGTCGTCAGGACCCAGATGATGCTGTCGGATTTCGGGTTCCGGCAGACCCTTGAGGTTCGAACACTGGGGTGCGCGCGGAGATTTCGCTTCCTACCTACCTGCACCCCTCTGCCTCGCTAAGATCTAAGCTATGGAAAGAACAACACAAGGGACACAGGGTTTATACTGGTTCGGGCCACCGTTGTGGTGTAATACCCTACTCCAGTGTGTGGTGTGGTGGATTGCCTCTTGGGCTGATGATGATGAATGATACAAGGAAGAACAGCCTCGCGAGGGTCTGTTCTTGGCTGGGGCGATGAACTGCTGGGAGGAGTTCCGCCACCCTTCTCTCTCTCTCTGATTGTCTTTCTCCCATTCAACCTCCTATCGAACCTCTCCTCTTAACCCCTCCGAACCCCTTTTCCTGGGGGGATGGCTAGTCCTATTTATAGAGGCCCTGGTCCTCTTCCCAAATATCGAGCGGGAAGGGAGCCAACAATGGCGGGCTAATTTGAAGGGGGACAGCTAGTACTCGCTACCCTAACAAAAGTAGTCTTCGCCTGCACAAAGCTCTGGTGGTGACGCCGTCTTGGGCTCCACGATGACCTTTGTCTTGCAGTCTTCCTGGTCTTGGTCTCGCTGCACCGAAATGGCAACCTTTGCCTGATGCCTCGGTACTCCGCGGCTGCGCTTGCCCCCTTTGCACCAAAGAGGAAAGGAGGACACTGCGCGGGCTGGCACCCACCTGGCGCCCTTGGTCGTCATGGCTTGCATCACGGGCACCTTGTGAGGTACCCCGCCTTGATCTCTCCACCTCCCCGCGAGCCAGCCTAATGAGGCCGTGCCTGAGGAAGCTCCGTGTCGTCCGCCCCGCGAGGCTTGGCCCCTCGCGAGTGTCTTGGGTCTGTGTTGATGAAGATGGGCCGTGCTGGCCCCCCCTTGAGCCACGCCGCAGGCCGCAGGCAGGCAAGTCTGGGGACCCCCGTTCCCAGAACACCGACAGTAGCCCCCGAGCCCAAGGCGCGCCCGGACTTGGCCGTGCAGGGAGGCGGAAGGGCAAGAGCGAAGCGCCGCGGGCCCTAACAGCCTGCGGCCTTGGGCGCCGCGTGGCGGTTGACTGGACGTTGGCGCCTCAGCAACCGCACGAGTTGATAAGGGAGCGGCATCTGCCCAGGCTTCGCTTTTTGCTTTCTCCGGTTGCTGCTCAGATCCCCTTTCTTACGCCTCTCCTTCCTTCCTCCAAAATCTCCAGATCTACTACGACCGCGTGACCTAGGAAGCCATGGCGCCTCGTCAGTCCCCGGCCGGAGCTTGGTACTCGTCTGCCTTGGACTCGCCAAACGTGTCGGAGGCGAGCCTTGCCCGGTTGCACCGGATGGCGGCGGCGCAGGGCATCAACGGGGCGAAGGCGCTCAAGGCCGGCTCCGCCACCCCGGAAGGCCAAGGGAGCACCTTCTATCCATTCTTCGTAAGTGCCATTGCCGCCGGCCTGGTGCCTCCCTTCTCTGAGTTCTTCTTCTTTGTCCTCCGCCATTACAAGCTACAAGCTCTGCATCTCCACCCCAACTCCATCCTTCTCCTGGCAATCTTCGCCTATTACTGCGAGGCTCACGTAGGGGTGCAGCCCTCAGTGGCCTTGCTGCGCCACTACTTCTACCTCCGGACCTCTCGCGGTCCTGCTTCCGCGTGCGCGAGCTTCATCGCGTACGGTGGCGCCATTGCCATCTCGAACCCCGGGAAAAGGATTGAGGGCTTCAGGAGCAAGTGGGTCTTGGTGGATGCTGGGCGCATCCACCCTCGACTGATCTTGCCCACGGAGCAGCCCACGAGCTCCAGCGATTGGGGTCGAGCTGAGCTCGCGGACCCCCGCGCGAAGCTGGTGCTGGAGAAGATGGACGCGGATCTGAGGCCGGCCAACATGGCGGTGGCGAAGCTGACTGGCGCGTCACTGCTGAGGGAATTCCTGGAGCACCAGCTGGCCCCGCTTCGGAGGTACTCACTTCCGATGTGGAGGCCCCATCCGAGCCCCGCGGCCTGGGCCGATGGAGATCTGGCTGCGGTCCTCCAATCTCTGGTCGGGGGCGATGTGGCGAGGTTGGAGGGCGCTCCTACGCCCTTGTTCCTCCGTGACGACTGGGAGCAGGTAGTGGAGTCCATGCCCGTCTTCAACGGGGATGGGCCCGTGCCCAGGGAAACTCCCAAGGAACCGGTGGACGTGCCCTCCGACGATTCCAGCGAAGAGGAGGAAGGAGGGGAGCGGGAAAGAGGGCCTGACTCTGAGGCGACTGACGGAGAGTCGAGGGCTCCCCTCTCCTGGCGCAGGTCCCGCGTTCTCCGCCTCTCTCCGAGCGATGACGACGAGGATGACGACGAGGATGACGGCGAGCAGGACGGCGAGAGCTTGCCCCCGATCCCGAAGAAGGACAGGACCGGGCTGATCTCCCGCGGGTCTACCCCGGCCCTGAGGCGGACCGCAGACGCACCTTCCGCTTCCAAGCTTCCCGAGGTTGACCCTTCCAGCCGGCTTTCAGGCTTCAAATTTGGCCGGAGGCCGCTCGAGCTCACTGGCGACGACCCGTAAGCGTTTGATCCTTGTCTTTATTTCTTGTCCTGCTTCTGAGGCTTGACGTCCGCATCTCTTGGATAGGCTGGCGCCCGCAGCAAAGAAGCCGAAGGGAGCTCCTGAGGTTCCACCCATGGCAGCGCCTCTGCCCGCAAAGGAGGGTGACCGCGACGCACGGGCTTCTCCTGCCCGGTCGTCCTCGCGAGGCCAGGCTGAGCCGGCTGGGGCGAGCTCAGCCCCCACGGCCCATGTGACTCCCGAGGTGTCCTTGCCTGCCGCCGCCACTTCAGCCGTTGGGGCACAGCAGACTCGGTGGGCTGCGGAAGCCAATCCTCACGAGCCCCCAGGCCCGGGGGCCTCGGGAGGCTCCGGAGGTGCTGGCGGCTCCCCGCGGACCATCTCCATCTCCGCTAGGGCTGCGGAATGCCTGGCCTCTTGTGCCTCCATGATGCCCCTCATGAGGCGCTGGTACGTGGCAGCCGTGTTCGGCAAGCCGTAAGGCATGCGAACATAGCTGTGGGGTGGACCTCCGCAGCGCCCCACTCGCGAGGGCCAGAGGCGCTCCAGAGAGGCGACTCGGTTGAGCCCTGGTATGTCGATGCAGACGTGCAGCCCACCATCCTCGCCTGGATGGGGAGCCACTGCTGGTAGACGGCGGCCGCCTTTCATGACTCTTGACTCCTGTAGCTCCTGAATGGCCTTGCTGACGAACTCCTGAAGGTCTGGCTCTCCTTGCCTTACTCCTTCTTGAGGGAAACGTGCTTCGAAACACGCCTCCATGTGGTGCCCAAGCGCCTCCCTCGTGACCCTAGCCAGGTCGGTGGCCCTCCAAGGGAGAGCCCCCGAGCCCTGCCCGAGGAGGGCGCCGGGCGCACTTTCCTATGCGATGGAAGGAGGTTCCCCCTGGGCAGGCACGGGCCCAGAGAGGCCTGCCTCCTGAGGAGCCGGGCCGAACGATGTCTTCTTCTTCTTGGGGGCGGTCTCGGGAAGCCTCCTGCTTCCGCGATCCGGGTCTTCTAGTGACGCGGCCTGAAAGGCTCGTTCCAGGGAACACACCGCATCCTTCTCTTCACAGGGCACCATGATGACTCCGCCACTTCCTGGCATCTTGAGGACGTTGTAGCCGTGGTGAGTTACGGCCATGAACTTGGCCAGCGCTAGGTACCCGAGGATGGCATTGTACGGCAGGCGAATGTGAGCGACGTCGAAGTCGATGAGCTCGGTGCGGTAGTTGTCGCGTGCCCCGAAGGTGACAGGGAGGCGGACCTGCCCGATCGGGACCGTGGAGCCGTCGGTGACTCCGGAGAAAGGCTTGGTTGGCTGAAGCTGGCTGTAGGGCACTTGGAGATTGTTGAATGTTTCCACGGACAGGACGTTGAGCCCTGCCCCGCCATCGATGAGGGTCCTGGTGACCACCACGTTGCTGATGATTGGGGAACAGAGCATCGGGAGGACTTCGGCTGTAGCCGCACACTTGAGCTGATCTGCCGAGCTGAACGTGATGGCGCACGCCGACCACCTGAGAGGGCGCGTGGCTTCGAGCTTGGGGAGGACTGCATTCACTTCGCGGGCGAACTGCTTGAAGATGCATTGAGAGGCTGGGGCTTGAGCCCCGCCCAGGATGCAGGCGATCGCGCGCGGCTCCTGGAAGCCCCCAGCCTCCTCGTCCTGGTGGCGGTCCTCATTTCTCCTTGGTTGCGGTGGCAGTGGAGGGAGGCCTGCGTTGCCTTGCGGGCGATCCTCGCGAGGACGACCCCTCCAGTCTCCCTCGCGAGGCGGGTCTTGCCAGCGATCCTCGTGAGGTTGATCGCGCCACCCTTGGCGCGGGCCACGGTCTTCCCAGCGTCCTGCGTTCCTTCCTCCTGCTCGACCGTAGCCCCGGTCACCGCGGTCGGGGCGACGGCCGATCCTTCATTCTCACACGGCTCGGAGCTCTTGACATTCGTTGGTGTTGTGGGTGTGGAGGTCATGGTACACGCAGTACCGGCTGCCCTTGGAAGGCTCGGGCTGATCTCTGCCCCGCTTGGTGTCTGGTTCTGCCGCGAGCACGGCAGCCCCCTTGCGCTTCACATCCTTGGCCTTGGGCTTCTTCTCTTCTGGGTCCGCGGCAGGCAGCTCGAGGAGGGAGAGACGCCCTTCCTCAGCCCCGGCGCACTTGGTTGCCAAGTTGAACAGCTCCAAAGAAGTGCACAGGTCTTCATGCATCGCCAGCTCCTCCTTCATCTTGACATCGCGCACGCCGTCGGAAAAAGCTGAGATGATGGCCTCTTCAGTCACCCTGGGAATCTTGAGGCGTGCGTTGTTGAAGCGCTGGATGTACTTCTGCAGGATGTCCCCGGGTTGTTGCTTGATGCGGCGCATGTCGCTCACGGCGGGTGGCCGGTCGCGAGTACCTTGGAAGTTGGCGATGAAGCAGGTGCGCATCTCGTCCCAGGAGGAGATCATGCCTGGAGCCAGGTTCAGGAGCCAGGTGCGGGCCCCGTCCTTGAGCGCCATGGGAAACCAGTTCGCCATGACCTTCTCGTCTCCGTTGGTAGCTTCGATGCCTAGCTCGTAGAGCTGGAGGAACTCCGCAAGGTCAGCCGTGCCATCGTAGCGAGGAGGCAGGTCTGGCTTGAACTTGCCGGGCCACGCGACACTGCGTAGCTCGGCGGTGAAGGCACGGCAGCCTGCTGTGGCCACGGGAGGCCTTGGGTGACGGAGAGCTTGGTCTTGCATGTCCCCACACGCCGCAGCTGGGTCTTGACGTGCGGGAGCAGGAGCATGGTCGCGACGTGCTGGAGTAGGGAGCGCCCGGGCAGCTTCTTGCGGGTGAGGGACTTCCTGGCAGCTCTGCTCTTGCTGCGCTGGCACCTGACGGAGCGGGTTCCGCCCAGGGGACACGTGCCTTGGAGCCATGGAGCCTTCTTGAGGAGAAGGCGGCCGGGGCGCCACCGGAGCTTCGTTGCCCACGCGGGGCGGGGTGCGGTGCAGCGGAACAGACGGCGCAGGAGAGCCCCCTGCGGCGCGGACGAGCTCGGCGACGCGGTCAAGCCATTCTTCGTAGACGTCGCCGACGGGGCGATAGCGCAGGAGCTCGTTTGCCGCGATGAGCGCAGCTCGAGCCTCCATGGGTGCGCGGAGCGCGCGGGACGAAGAACCAGCTGGGGGGAGCAAGGGAGTTGCGGTGTGGCCGTCTTGCCGCACGGACGGATGCTGAGACGATGCTTGCTGCTCGTCCCCCGCCGGGCCGGTGGCGGCGTTGACGGCAGGTGATGGGGAACGGTGAGGACGCCCGCCGACAGGAGCCGTCTGGGCGACGCGAGAAGCGAGAGTGGCCCGGCGCTCGGCGCGGACCCGACGAGCGTCAGACATGGGTGCGATGGTCGGAGGAGAACGGGGTGGTGGAAGACGAATTCCGGCGCACCCCTACCTGGCGCGCCAAATGTCGGATTTCAGGTTCCGCAGACCCTTGAGGTTCGAACACTTGGGTGCGCGCGGAGATTTGGCTTCCTACCTACCTGCACCCCTCTGCCTCGCTAAGATCTAAGCTATGGAAAGAACAACACAAGGGACACAGGGTTTATACTAGTTCGGGCCACCGTTGTGGTGTAATACCCTACTCCAGTGTGTGGGGTGGTGGATTGCCTCTTGGGCTGATGATGATGAATGATACAAGGAAGAACAGCCTAGCGAGGGTCTGTTCTTGGCTGGGGCGATGAACTGCTGGGAGGAGTTCAGCCACCCTTCTCTCTCTCTCTGATTGTCTTTCTTTGATTCAACCTCCTATCGAACCTCTCCTCTTAACTCCTCCGAACCCCTTTTCCTGGGGGGTGGCTAGTCCTATTTATAGAGGCCCTGGTCCTCTTCCCAAATATCGAGCGGGAAGGGAGCCAACAATGGCGGGCTAATTTGAAGGGGGACAGCTAGTACTCGCTACCCTGACAAAAGTAGTCTTCGCCTGCACAAAGCTCTGGTGGTGACGCCGTCTTGGGCTCCACGATGACCTCCGTCTTGCAGTCTTCCTGGTCTTGGTCTCATTGCACCGAAATGGCAACCTTTGCCTGATGCCTCGGTACTCCGCGGCTGCGCTTGCCCCCTTTGCACCAAAGAGGAAAGGAGGACACTGCACGGGCTGGCACCCGCCTGGCGCCCTTGGTCGTCATGGCTTGCGTCACGGGCACCTCGTGAGGTACCCCGCCTTGATCTCTCCGCCTCCTCGTGAGCCAGCCTGATGAGGCCGTGCCTGAGGAAGCTCCGTGTCGTCCGCCCCGCGAGGCTTGGCCCCTCACGAGGATCTTGGGTCTGTGTTGATGAAGATGGGCCGTGCTGCCCCCCCCCTTGAGCCACGCCGCAGGCCGTAGGCAGGCAAGTCTGGGGACCCCCGTTCCCAGAACGCTGACAGATGCTTGGCTGGCATTGGCGTCGTGAAGCCTTTGCAGTCTTGCATACCGAACTTCTTCAGGCAATCTTTGAGATACTTCTCTTGAGAATGAAGATGCCATTGCGTTGCTGTCGTATTTGAAGACCGAGGAAGAACTTCAGCTATCCCATCATGGACATCTGATATTGCTCTTGCATCATATATCCAAACTCTTCACTGTACTTCTGATTGGTGCAGCCGAAGATAATGTCATCCACATATATTTGGCACACAAACAGTTCACCATCATATGTCTTCGTGAAGAGAGTGGGGTCGAGGGAACCAGGTATGAAGCCTTTGCTCTTCAGGAAGTATTTGAGTGTGTCATACCAGGCCCGAGGGGCTTGTTTGAGGCCATACAGTGCCTCGTTGAGCTTGTATACCATGTCAGGATGTTTTGGATCTTCAAAGCCAGGAGGTTGTGCAACATACACTTCTTCTTCAATCTTGCCATTGAGAAAGGCGCTCTTCACATCCATTTGATATAGAAGTATGTTATGATGATTTGCATAGGCCAGCAGTATGCGTATGGCTTCAAGTCTAGCCACAGGAGCAAATGTTTCATCGAAGTCAATGCCTTCCACTTGAGTATATCCTTGAGCAACGAGACGAGCTTTGTTTCTGACAACTTGACCATGCTCATCTTGCTTGTTGTGGTATATCCATTTGGTGCCTATTATGTTGTGCTTCCGAGGATCAGGACGCTTAACCAGTTCCCATACATTATTTAGATCAAACTGTTGAAGCTCTTCTTGCATAGCTTGAATCCATTCAGGTTCCATGAAGGCTTCTTCAACTTTCTTGGGTTCTGTTATTGAGATGAATGCGAAGTGCCCACAGAAATTTGCTAGCTGAGTTGCCCTTGAACGAGTGAGCGGACCGGGTGCATTGATGCTATCAGTTATTCTCTCAATCTGCACTTCATTGGCAACACGAGGATGTACAGGCGAAGGTTTTGCTCTTGCTGATCATTGTCATTGTTAGTGGGATTGTCTTCAGGCTGAGCATTGTCTTCAGGTTGATCAGGTGCGGAGATGATAAGTTCCTCTTTAGGTTGAGCTTTAGAGGGTATGATTTCTCCGGTTCCCATAAGCTTGATTGATTCGCTGGATGGAACTTCATCTAGCACATTTGGGAGGTGCTCTCTTTGTGAACCGTTAGTCTCATCAAACCGCACATCCACTGTTTCAACCACTTTATAATGAAAGAGATTGAAGACTCTGTAGGAGTGCGAATCCTTTCCATATCCAAGCATAAAACCCTCATGTGCTTTTGGTGCAAATTTTGAAGTGTGATGTGGATCCTTGATCCAGCACCTGGCGCCAAATACTCTGAAGTAACTGACATTTGGCTTCTTGCCAGTAAGGAGCTCATAAGATGTCTTGTTCAGAAGCTTGTGAAGATAAACATGATTGATTGTATGGCATGCAGTATCAATGGCTTCAGGCCAGAATTTTCTTGGAGTCTTGTATTCATCAAGCATCGTTCGGGCCATCTCAATGAGTGTTCTGTTCTTGCGTTCGACGACGCCATTCTGCTGTGGCGTGTACGGGGCTGAGAATTCATGTGTGATGCCCAAGGTATCAAGATATGTATCAAGGCCGGTGTTCTTGAATTCAGTGCCATTGTCACTTCTGATGTGCTTTATCTTGGCGCCGTAGTTGTTCATTGCTCGATTGGCGAAGCGTCTGAAGACATCCTGCACTTCAGTCTTGTAGAGGATTATGTGCACCCAAGTATATCTAGAATAATCATCAACAATGACAAAGCCATAGAGACAAACAGTAGTAGTAAGAGTTGAGTAATGAATGGGACCGAAAAGATCCATGTGGAGTAGTTCGAAGGGTCGAGTAGTTGTCATGATTGTCTTCGAGGGATGTTTGGCCCTCGTCATCTTTCCTGCTTCACAGGCACCGCATAAGTGATCTTTCTTGAACTTGACGCCCTCAATGCCTATGACATGCTTCTTCTTTGCAAGGGTGTGGAGGTTCCTCATGCCAGCATGCCCTAGCCTCCGATGCCAGAGCCAGCATTCTGAAGCTTTTGCTAGAAGACATACGGCAAGCTATGGTCCTGCTGAGAAATCTACCACGTACAAATCATCTTTCCGATACCCTTCAAACACTAGAGACTTGTCAGATTCCATTAGAACAAGGCAGCGATATTTTCCAAACATTACGATCATGTTCAAATCGCAAAGCATTGAGACAGACATTAAGTTGAAGCCAAGGGATTCAACAAGCATGACTTTATCCATGTGTTGATCCTTTGAGATTGCAACTCTACCTAGACCCAATACCTTACTTTTACAGTGTCAGCAAATGTGATGTGACTCTTGTCGGATGGACGTAAGGTTGAGTCCATAAGAAGGCTTCTTTTGCCAGTCATGTGATTGGTACACCCACTATCAATAATCCATTCTGAAGACGCTGGTGTCGTACCCTACAGTGCAGTTAGGGGGATAGGCTTCACGAAGAGAATTGTGAAGCAAAAACATTTGACGAACCAGTGGGTTATGAAAGCTTAGATCCCAGATTAGGACTAATAGGGAGAGTAGCAAGCGATTCAGGAACGAAGTACATAGTAAGACCATTCGGGCATTTGATCTTGCGCCCTACAAGATGTTTAAGGTCCCCAGCAATAGCGTCAGACGATTTTGGTTTTCTGCTGGAGACCTTTCCCTGCAAAAGAGAGTTAAGCTTTCTTAGCCACCCACATCTTCAAGGGTGGCTTAGAAGCAATAAGTCTAAGTGCAGCATCTGAGAACTTTGGCTTTGGAGCCCTAGCAAACAGTCTTGCAGGCGGACAATAGTACTCATAAGAATAAGTAGAATAGTTCTTGGTCTTATGAACATGGCGGTTTGATGAACCGCGCTCATATTCATAGGCCTGAGTATGGTTTCCCTGCAAAACATTTGCGTTAGTGCGACTCAGGTGAGTCCTCTGTCTGTATGAAGCTTTTGGACCACATGAAGCCTGTGGTCTGGGGTTTGTCTTCTTCACGTGTGGTGTCATGATGACATTCACAGGAAGATTCTCCAGACACTTTTTCGGAACCCAGATCTTCTTCATAGGAGGTCCATTCCTGCAGTTAGTACCAATGTACCTGGCAAACACTTCACCATTCTGATTCTTAAACAGTTTATAGTTTGCATCAAAGGATTCATCAATGACAATGGGGTTTTCACAAGTGAAGCTAGATAGAGTGGATGGATCTGCTGAAGATTCCTTTGCAGCAACCCATGTGGTTTTGGGGTACTGCTCAGGTTTCTAGTAAGAGCCATCAGCATTCATTTTCCTTATGAACCCAACACCCTCTTTCCTCGGGTTCAGGTTCAAGATCTGCTTTTTGAGGACATCACATAGTGTCTGATGCCCTTTAAGACTTTTGTACATCCCTGTTTCAAGCAATGTCTTCAACCTAGCATTCTCATCAGCAATAGCAGTGGTATCCTCAGCAGAGGGGTTAGTTTCCACATCAACAGTTGAAGATATTGCAACAGTAGCAGCAGTAGAACATTCAACAACAGAAGTAGTATTATCACGCTCAATGCATTTAAGACATGGTGGTTCAAATCCTTCCTGAGCGGAACTGATCTGTTTGGCGCGAAGTGACTCATTTTCCTTTTGAAGATCTTCATGAGCCGCTCTCAATTTCTCAAGATCTTGCTTCCTTTGAAGATAATCATAGGAAAGCTTTTCATGAGTTGTTGAGAGCGTTTCATGACGACTTTCAAGTTCCTCATACTTAACGTGAAGATTTTTTATATCTTCAATTAAGGACCCAGATCGAGTCATTTCAGCACCTAACAGATCATCACTTTTGTCTAACAGTTTTTGAATATGTTCCATGGCTTTCTGTTGTCCAGTTGCAATTTTAGCAAGTGTTTTGTAGCTGGGTTTTGAACCACAATCAGAGTCATCGTCACTAGATGTTTGATAGTGAGTAGTGCGTGTGTTTACCTTGGCACCGCGTGCCATGAAGCAGTAGGTAGGAGCGGAGTAGTCCTTGCCATTTGCATTGGTGTCGGTGATGAAGTCATTGTCTTCAGTGTTGAAGATGGACTTGGCAACGTATGCTGTAGCTAGACTTGCGACGCCAGAATCAGACTCCTCCTCAGACTCCACCTCCACCTCCTCAGAAGCGGACTCCTCCTCTAAATCCATTTCCTTGCCAACAAACGCACGTGCCTTGCCAGATGATCTCTTCTTGTGTGATGAAGACTTTGAGGAAGACTTGGAAGAAGACTTTGAGTATTTCTTCTTCTTCTTGTCGTCAGAGTCATATTCCTTGCTCTTCTTCTTCTTTTTGTTCTCATTGTCCCACTGCGGACACTTAGAGATGAAGTGGCCAGGTTTCTTGCACTTGTGACATGTTTTCTTCTTGTAGTCATGAGCAGAAGCTTCATCATTCCTTGAGCTTGATCGGGAAGACTTTCTGAAGCCTTTCTTCTTGGTGAATTTTTGGAACTTCTTCACAAGCATAGCAAGTTCCCTTCCAATGTCTTCAGGATCATCAGAACTACTGTCAGATTCTTCTTCAGATGAGGAGATAGCTTTTGCCTTCAAGGCACGAGTTCACCCATAGTTTGGACCGTAGATATCTCTTTTCTCGGAAAGCTGAAACTCATGTGTGTTGAGCCTCTCAAGTATGTCAGACGGATCGAGTGTCTTGAAATTAGGACGTTCTTGAATCATCAGGGCTAGGGTGTCAAACAAACTGTCAAGTGATCTCAGTAGTGTCTTGACGACTTCATGCTTGGTGATCTCAGTAGCGCCAAGGGCTTGAAGCTCATTCGTGATGTCAGTGAGTCGATCAAATGTGAGCTGGACATTCTCATTGTCATTTCTCTTGAAGCGGTTGAAGAGGTTGCAAAGGACACTGATTCTCTGATCTCTCTGGGTTGAGACGCCTTCGTTGACTTTGGAGAGCCAGTCCCAGACTAGCTTAGATGCTTCCAAAGCACTCACGTGGCCATATTGTCCTTTGGTCAGATGACCACAGATGATATTCTTGGCAGTAGAGTCCAGTTGAACGAACTTCTTGATATCAGCAGCAGTGACACCTTCTCCAGCCTTGGGAACGCCGTTCTTGACGACATACCATAGGTCGACGTCAATGGCTTCAAGATGCATGCGCATCTTATTCTTCCAGTAGGGATATTCAGTTCCATCGAAGACGGGGCACGCAGCGGAGACTTTAATTATCCCTGCAGTCGACATAGCTAAAACTCCAGGTGGTTAAACCGAATCACACAGAACAAGGGAGTACCTTTCTCTGATACCAATTGAAAGTGCGTTATATCGACTAGAGGGGGGGTGAATAGGCGATTTTTATGAAAGTCTTCAAAACATGGAAGTTATGAAGACAGACGATAGAAATAAACCTATTACGATGCAGCGGAAGGTAGACTACACTAAGCAAACCATAGTCAAGTATTCAATGGAGCGAAAGCACAATGACTAATAGCAGCAATGTAGTAAGGATCAGGTAGGAAGATATTATGAAGCCAAACAGAACACGCAGTCACTCAGTGAAGACAAAAGATAGTGCAATCATACAATGACTTCACAAGGACCAACAGTAAGTAAAGGGAAGGGAAGGATGAAACCAGTGACTCGTTGAAGACAATGATTTGTTGGACCAGTTCCAGTTGCTGTGACAACTGTACGTCTGGTTAGGGCGGCTAGGTATTTAAACCTGAGGACACACAGTCCCGGACACCCAGTCCTGAACACGCAGCTCAGGACACCCAGTCCTCACCGTATTCCCCTTGAGCTAAGGTCACATAGACCTCGCCCAATCACTCAAGTAAGTCTTCAAGGTAGACTCCCAAACCTTCACAGACTTCGTTCACCGGCAATCCACAATGTCTCTTGGATGCTCAGAATGCGACGCCTAACCGGCTGGAGGATTCACCGTCCTCAAGTGTAATAAGTCTTCAGATCACACAGACAAGAAGACTTAAGTGATGCCTAATTCTCTTTGGCTCTGGGTGGTTAGGGCTTTATTCTCGCAAGGAATTTTCTCTCTCAAAGGCTTCGAGGTGGGTTGCTCTCAAACGACAAAAGACGTACTCTAACTCTGAGTAGCCAACCGTTTATGGTTGTAGGGGGTGGGATATTTATAGCCACTAGGCAACCCGACCTGATTTGTCCAAAATGACCCTGGGTCACTAAGGAACTGACACGTGTTCCAACGGTCAAATTTCAAACTCACACGGCAACTTTACTTGGGCTACAAGCAAAGCTGACTTGTCCGACTCTGGACAAGATTCGCTCTCATAGTCTTCACTCGAAGACATAGGTTTTGTTTAAGCATCACTTCAGTCATTCTGACTGGTTCTCTTGGACCCCACTTAACAGTACGGTGGTTCCTATGACTCAACAAAGAAGAAAAAGAACTACGAAAGATCTAAGTCTTCGAGCTCCATAGGCTTCATGCGATGTCTTCTCTTGTCATAGTCTTCAATGTGAATATCTTCATATACCACCTTTGACATCAATGTCTTCATACATTTTTAGGGGTCATCTCTGGTAGGAAAACCGAATCAATGAGGGACTTCTACCTGTGTTATCCTGCAATTCTCACAAACACATTAGTCCCTCAACTAGGTTTGTCGTCAATACTCCAAAACCAACTAGGGGTGGCACTAGATGCACTTACAAGTCATACTAGTTGAGTAGTTGTGAATTTAAAGAATACTTGTGTTAAGGTTTGTGATTCTCGTAGCATGCACGTATGGTGAACCGTTATGTGATGAAGTCGTAGCATGATTTATTTATTGATTATCTTCCTTATGAGTGGCGATCGGGGACGAGCGATGGTCTTTTCCTACCAATCTATCCCCCTAGGAGCATGCGCGTAATACTTTGATTTGATAACTTCTAGATTTTTGCAATAAGTATATGAGTTCTTTATGACTAATGTTGAGTCCATGGATTATACGCACTCTCACCCTTCCACCTTTGCTAGCCTCTCTAATACCGCGCACCTTTCGCCGGTATCATACACCTACCATATACCTTCCTCAAAACAGCCACCATACCTACCTATTATGACATTTCCATAGCCATTCCGAGATATATTGCCATGCAACTTTCCACCGTTCCGTTTATCATGACACACTCCATCATTGTCATACTGTATATCCCGGTACACCGCCGGATGCATTCACATAGAGTCATATTTTGTTCTATGTATCGAGTTGTAATTGTTGAGTTATAAGAAAAATAAAAGTGTGATGATCATCATTATTAGAGCATTGTCCCAGTGAGGAAAGAATGATGGAGACTATGATTCCCCCATAAGTCGGGATGAGACTCCGGACGAAAAATAAAAAATAAAATAAATAAAAGAGGCCAAAGAAGACCAAATAAAAAGGGGCCATAAAAAAAGGAGAAAAGGCCCAAACAAAAAAATGAGAGAAAAAGAGAGAAGGGACAATGTTACTATCATTTTACCACACTTGTGCTTCAAAGTAGCACCATGATCTTCATAGTAGAAAGTCTCTCATGTTATCACTTTTATATACTAGTGGGAATTTTTCATTATAGAACTTGGCTGGTATATTCCAATGATGGGCTTCCTCAAATTGCCCTAGGTCTTCATGAGCAAGCAAGTTGGATGCACACCCAATTAGTTTCTTTTTGAGATTTCATATACTTATAGCTCTAGTGCATCCGTTGCATGGCAATCCCTACTCACTCACATTGATATCTATTGATGGGCATCTCCATAGCCCGTTGATACGCCTAGTTGATGTGAGACTATCTTCTCCTTTTTGTCTTCTCCACAACCACCATTCTATTCCACCTATAGTGCTATATCCATGGCTCACGCTCATGTATTGCGTGAAGATTGAAAAAGTTTTGAAAAAGTTAGAGTATGAAACAATTGCTTGGCTTGTCATCGGGGTTTTGCATGATTTAAATACTTTGTGTGGTGAATATGGAGCATAGCCAGACTATATAATTTTGTAGGGATAACTTTCTTTGGCCATGTTATTTTGAGAAGACATAATTGCTTTGTTAGTATGCTTGAAGTATTATTATTTTTATGTCAATATAAACTTTTGTCTTGAATCTTTCTAATCTGAATATTCATACCACAATTAAGAAGATTTGCATTGAAATTATGGCAAGTAGCACTCCACATCAAAAATTCTCTTTTTATCATTTACCTACTCGAGGACGAGCAGGAATTAAGCTTGTGGATGCCTGATACGTCTCCAACGTATCTATAATTTTTGATTACTCCATGCTATATTATATACTATTTTGGACTATATTGGGCTTTATTTTCCACTTTTATATTATTTTTGGGCTAACCTATTAACCGGAGGCCCAGCCCAGAATTGCTGTTTTTTGCCTATTTCAGTGTTTCGAAGAAACGAAATATCAAACGGAGTCCAAACGGAATAAAATCTTCGGGAACGTGATTTTCTCACCGAACGTGATCCAGGAGACTTGGACCCTGCTCCAAGGAACAAAAGAGGCGGTCACGAGGGTGGCCCCCCCCCCTAGGGCACGCCCCCTGCCTCGTGGGCCCCTCGTTGCTCCTTCGGCGTACTTCTTCCTCCTATATATACACACGTACCCCCAAACGATCAGAACAGGAGCCAAAAACCTAATTCCACCACCGCAACTTTCTATATCGACGAGATCCCATCTTGGGGCCTATTTCGGAGCTCCGCCGGAAGAGGGCCGTCATCACGGAGGGCTTCTACATCATCCTAGCCCCTCCGATGAAGTGTGAGTAGTTACCTTAGACCTTCGGGTCCATAGTTAGTAGCTAGATGGCTTCTTCTCTCTCTTTGAATCTCAATACAAAGTTCCCCCCTCTCTTGTGGAGATCTATTCGATGTAATCTTCTTTTTGCGGTGTGTTTGTTGAGACCGATGAATTGTGGGTTTATGATCAAGTCTATCTATGAATAATATTTGAATCTTCTCTGAATTCTTTTATGTATGACTGGTTATCTTTGCAAGTCCCTTCGAATTACCCATTTGGTTTGGCCAACTAGATTGGTAGTTCTTGCCATGGGAGAAGTGCTTAGCTTTGGGTTCGATCTTGCGGTGTCCTTACCCAGTGACAGAAGGGGCAGCAAGACACGTATTGTATCGTTGCCATCGAGGATAACAAGATGGGGTTTATTTCATATTGCATGAATTTATCTCTCTAGATCATGTCATCTTGCTTAAGGCATTACTCTGTTTTTAACTTAATACTCTAGATGCATGCTGGATAGCGGTCGATGAGTGGAGTAATAGTAGTAGGTGAAGAATCTTTTCGATCTACTTGTCATGGACGTGATGCCTATATACATGATCATGCCTAGATATTCTCATAACTATGCTCAATTCTATCAATTGCTCAACAGTAATTTGTTCACCCACCGTAGAATACTTATGCTCTTGAGAGAAGCCACTAGTGAAACCTATGGCCCCCGGGTCTATTCTCATCATATCAATCTCCATCACTTTAATCTTGCTTTGCTTTTTTACTTTGCCTTTACTTTTTACTTTGCATCTTTATACCAAAAATACCAAAAATATTATATTTATCAGATCTCACTCTCGTAAGTGACCATGAAGGGATTGACAACCCCTAATCGTGTTGGTTGCGAGTAGCTATCGCTTTGTGCATGTACGAGGGACTTGAGCGTGGGCTTCTACTGGATTGATACCTTGGTTCTCAAAAACTGAGGGAAATACTTACGCTACTCTGCTGCATCATCCCTTCCTCTTCGGGGAAAACCAACGCAAGCTCAAGACGTAGCATCGATGTTTATACTTTTTCATTGTATTATCCATGCTAGTTTATTTTTCTCGCTTTCTTCTTGTGTGTTTGAAAAATCTATGAGAAAATCGAAAAATAAGTTGTCGCTTCTTTTTTAGTTTTCTTTTCCATGTTTATTTAGTAGTAGTACTAAAACAAAACCCAAAAAGATTTCTCATTCTTCTTTTGCTTGTTGGGGGCTTTCCCGTGTAAATAGTTTTTCTCGTTCTTGTTTTGCTTTCTTTAGAAAAACAAAAGATCCAAAAATATTTTAGTGTGTTTCTTTGAAATTCTTTTCTTTTTCTTTGGGTCGAGAGAAGAAGACCACGATAAAAATGTGGAGTGGCTCTGATATGCATTATTGTTGATCTAACAGAGAGGCCATATTACCTTGTCTTCTCCTTTGAATAAATGTTTGAAGATTTGTCGGAGGGATTGACCACGGGTAGCCTCATCAGCACCCCATAACATTTCAAGACATCGGGGCCAGCAAATCCCTCGCACCCTCCGTATGCATGGCCGGCTCCTTGGGCCGGCTGGTCCAGGAGTCCAGTTCCTGGAAGACGGCGTACACTCAGAGGGCGGCCTCAAGGGGCCGGCACCTAGCAAGCGTCCCTTCCTCCCCTCAGAGTTTGCACCCATTCAATACGACGAGATATGGCGTGGCTACAGACAATGGATGAGTGTGGCTACAGTGCGAGCCGACCCAGTGGTCACCCGCCTGCCTGACGCAGCACTGTAGCCGCACGACTCATGACACGGCCTGCGTCGGCAAGGCCCATGCTCCCATGATGGGCAGTCGGTACGGCCCGCAGGCGGCGGGCCCTACCTGTCCGTGAGCGACCAGCAGACGATGCGACCCTAGAAGACGGCCTCAGGGGCTGGCCGGCCTCCAGCAGCTGCCCCCCTCTCGGAGTCCGCACACCATTAATCTGATGAGATGGGGCGTGGCTACAGTGAGTGCCCACCAGGCGGCAGTACTGTAGCCATGCGACTCCTCGCGAGGCCTCCCTCATCAAGTACGACGCTACAGCAAAAGGCAATCAGCGTGGCTCATAGCGGCATGCCCTACCTGTCGGCCGTGTCCGCGACAGCTGGTGGGTCCCACCAGGCGGCAGGCCCCAGTAGCCGGTGGAGAACACGGCTCCCCAAGACACTGACGTCCGGGTCCTACACCCGGATGAGTTACCATTGTACCACTGGGGGTAGGCCTGTATAAACCCCCAGACTCACCCAAGCAAAGGGTTCTGCACCCACACCATTCCACACACGCATAGCTAGGAGAAGCAAAGGAGCGAGCACTGCCCTTCTTTTTCCTCTAGCGATACAGCTCTAGGAGCATGATTTTAGCTACCTTGTGATCTTAGTCATCATGCGGAGACCCTGCAGAGTAGGACTAGGGGTGTCGGTGTCAAAACCGGCGGATCTCGGGTAGGGGGTCCTGAACTATGCGTCTAAGGCGGATGGTAACAGGAGGCGGGGGACATGATGTTTACCCAGGTTTGGGCCCTCTCGATGGAGGTAATACCCTACTTCCTGCTTGATTGATCTTGATGATATGAGTATTACAAGAGTTGATCTACCACGAGATCGTGAGGCTAAACCCTAGAAGCTAGCCTATGGTATGATTGTTGTTGTCCTACGGACTAAACCCTCCGGTTTATGTAGACACCAGAAGGGGCTAGGGTTACATAGAATCGGTTACAAGGAATGAGATCTACATATCCGTATTGCCAAGCTTGCCTTCCACGCCAAGGAGAGTCCCATCCGGACACGGGACGAAGTCTTCAATCTTGTATCTTCATAGTCCAACAGTCCAGCCAAAGGATATAGTTCGGCTGTCCGGAGACCCCCTAATCCAGGACTCCCTCAGTAGCCCCTGAACCAGGCTTCAATGACGATGGGTCCAGTGCGCAGATTTGTCTTCGGCATTGCAAGGCGGGTTCTTCCTCCGAATACTCCATAGAAGATTTTGAACACAAGGGTAGTGTCCGGCTCTGCAAAACAAGTTCCACATACCACCGTAGAGAGAATAATATCTCCACAAATATAATCTGCTGACACGCTTAGCAACATGACATCATGCCATGGCCCGGTCATTATTCGAACCGTTTTTCTCAACCAGCACTGCACATATCGTGAGGCGGTTTTCTTCACACGTCTTGTCGAAGCAGAGATCGTGTCCCCCTTATTACTGGATTCTCATCAATACGGACGTGGGTAACCCAATCGTGCCCGTTGGTATGACTTCTCGATTTTACGAAAGTCCCAAACAGCTACGAGGAGGACGCTTGATATTCACCCTCTTTATAAAGAGGCCAAGGCCTGTCCTTTTTTCCCTCTCGTACTCAATCGAATCCTTCCCCCGCCTCGAGTTCCAACACCCAAGGCTCAGGTCAGGCGTTTCAGACCTTCAACCATGTCCGGACCCAATCTTCAAGGTCGGTGGATGCCTTCCTCCGTCACAAAGGAAGACATCAAGAAGCTAAGAGAGGCCAGGTATTTGACCTTCGAAATCTCGCACAGGCTGCCTGGTCGAGGGCAGGTCATTCCCACTCCCGAACCCGGCGAGAGCGTTGTATTCATCTCTCACTTCCTCCGAGGGCTAGGCCTCGCTCTGGATCCCTTTGTTAGGGGGCTCATGTTCTATTATGGGTTGGATTTCCATGACCTGGCCCCGGATTCCCTCCTTCACATCTCATCGTTCATCTTCGTGTGTGAGGCCTTCCTCCGCATTACCCTGCACTTCGGCCTGTGGCTCAAGACTTTCAATGTGAAGACGAAGATGATCGAGGGGCGACACGCAGAGTGCGGAGGTGCCGTAATAAGCAAAAGTGCTGATGTTCCATGGCCAGAGGGTTCCTTCCCAAAGGTATCCAGTTTATGGCAACGGGAGTGGTTTTATATCACAACTCCCTGGGGTACCAAGTGGGTGGCCGCCCCTGCCTTTCGCTCGGGCCGCCCACCACAACTGACGTCATGGATCAACAAGGGGCTGGACTGGGGGCCAATAAATGATGTGCCGATATCGTAGAATCGCATGCGAGATCTCCTTGAGAGAGATGTTAGCCTGGTCACGGTAATGCAAGTCATGCTACTTCGTCAAGTCCCGCCTTGCAAGCGTCGACCCCTCCGTATGTGGGAATTTAACCCGGAAGGACCACAAACTATTCAGCACTTCCTCGGCATGACGTTCGAAGAGATGTACAAATTGTTCTTCGGACCACAAATAAAGTGTCCGAACACCACCGAGGATGCAGGTCTGAGTTGTAAACGCCCAGATACCCAAGTAAGTAATCCTGTGGCCGAACACGTTGTCTTTTTATTTATCACAACATCATTCTGAAAAGTCGCTCTTTGACCAGGACTGGGTAACAAAGGCGAAGATGATCAGGTGTTCGACCCCCCTTCCCGAAGGCTCGGCCGATCCAGTACTAGCCAGAATGATCGAGCCGGCGCCTTATCAGGCGCCCTTAGGGGAAGATAAAGGGGGCAATAAAGAGGCTGAAAGCAGGCCTCACTTATTATTCATCCAAACCGGGGGAATTAGCGCCTCCACGAAGGAGGATAACCAGGGAGAAGAATCTGAAATTCCGTCTCCCCAAGGAAGGAAGAGGACCACCTCTGAAGACCCGAAAACAAAGGTTTCCAAACAGGGGAAGAAATCTTCACTAGAGGGTCCTGCCTTGGAGGGTACTCTCGCCGCACAGTGCCCGCAAGGGGATCAGCCCTCTACCGAGCTGTAAGTAAACAAAAAGTACTTAATAGTAAAAATATCCTACATTACTTCTGAAGACAATAACCGAAGCATATATCTTGTAGTTCGGATCGTAGCCCTTCTCGACAGAGTTCGTCTTCGGGGGATCTTCTTCCGGAGATGATGGAGAGCGAAACACCTCCCCATGCCACCCCGCCTCATGAGGCGGGCGACCCTGAAGTGTCGTCGTGGAGGGTTTCTCCTGGTCCGCCAAGGCTAGAGGGTAATCCTTCGGCCACCCGAAGTCCTCAGTATTCGGCTCCTAAAGAGATCAACAGAAAGAGTCTGGAACCTTCCGGTGTGCGATCGGACGCACTGAAGGATCTTCTGGAGCAAGCGGCCATCTCAGAAGCGCATCATACGCTAATGGTTACGGTGATTGAGAGGATTTCATCCGCCGAAAGTGGGTTGCATGAAGCTTTTATGAGTCTGCTGAAAGGCTTTGAGGTACGTGAAATAGTGTATGTTTTTTACAGTACCGCACATGTTAGGTGTGCCCTATGCAGATATTAGCCCCTGAGACTCTGGTTGCCGTCGAGAACGGCGGCAAACAGAGGATCATAGTCCTAGGTAATAATCAGGCCGCCTTCATGTGCAGGTGGCTGAAGGTCCAGTGGCTAGCCGGACTGGTGAGTTTGCCGAGCTGAAGTGGCAACTTGATGCGGCAATTGCCGACATCATGCTTGTCAACAAGCGGCTCGACGAGGCACAAGGTATGTGATTTGTCCGGTGATCGACACATAGTAAGAGGAGCATGATGCTAATATCTTTAATATGTTGTGACTGCAGATGGACCTGCCGCCGTGGAGACCCTTCGGGCAGAAATTTCCTGAGCCAAGGAACAAGCCAGGAATAGCGATGCGGCCGCTCTAAAGGCGGTCGGAGAGCTGAGGGCCGAACAGGCTACGCATTGCCAAAGCAAGGAAAAAATAGCTAAGATGGCTGTTGAGCTGAAAGATGCCGCCGACCGTTACCAGCTTCTTGAAAAAGAAAGCCAAGCAAAGGCGTCGGACCTGGAGAAGGCCATGGTAGCAGCCAAGGAAGCCCGCTCTAAAATCAGAGCGGTGAAGGAAGAGCTGCGTTAAGCTGGAGATATCGCGGCTGGGAAGCCCTTTTTGTTGCGGACGAAGTTCGGAGATTCGAAGTATGCCCCTCTTGATCAACTATGGAGTTCTGCAGACGCATACGTGGATTTGGCGTCCAGTGCTGCTGATGCGGCCAAGTACTTCAAGGATCAAAAAGATCGTGAAGTGGAAAGGCTATGTTGGTCACAGTTCCATGTTCCAGTGCATCCGCTGCGGTTGAATGAGTGAATGGCCGAGTGGGCCGAGCTCCATAGGTTGTCTGAGCTTGCCATGAGGTCTGTGGGTCATCTATGGCCGGAAGGGCCAAGGCCGAATAGTTATTTTAGTTTAGTGCAACAGTTCCTTGGTGCTGTGCCGCACATCGACGCTATGAAGAGGTCGGCGTGCATAGAGGGTGCGTGTATGGCACTTGCCCGTGTCAAGACATACTGGGCAGAGATGGAGGCCACCGCTATTGCAACCCAGAGTTCGGCCATAGGCCGAGTATCTACCGAGCACTACTTTGAAGAAGTCCTTGAAGGCGCTTGTTTAATAAAGGCTCAGTGCTCGAAGAATATTATGTTCTAGTGACATGTATTCCCATTGTAAAAACAATATTTTATTGAATTAGAAAGGCTGTGTTTATACTTTCGCCTGAAAGTATTATGATGCCTCTTGTGCGGCCGTTTATGTATATATGTATATAACCTGAAAGTTTGCAGTCCTCGGCTTCAGCCCCCACGCATATAATGCGGGGGTGTTCGCAAAAAAATGCGTATTCACACTTGAACCAACATGTTGGTCCATTAAGGAGGTGGTGGTGCAGCAAACGAGGCAATCGGACTATATTGCTTTAACACTTTCACTTAGCCATAGGAGTTTGACGGTGGGACTACTATATAGCCCCTGGTACCTCCGCGATCGTCCGAATACGGTGCGCGTACATACATGACCAAGAAACGACCCTTCATTAATGCGGAGGAATCCCGAAGATTCCGCTAAGTCATCGAGTGGTTGACCAGTCTCGTGCTTTATCTTGACAGTCAATTTTCGGCTTTCTCTACTGAGGTGCTCATCCGGATGAACCAGGGCACAATCACAGTAGTTCTCCCGGTGCAGCCTTAGCCGATAGAGCAGAACGTAAGGTAGCAAAACATGGGAGCCAGGCAAACCCAACATTTGACCAAAGACATGATTCAGAGCTGATGCATATAAGGCCAAACTCGCGACGCCGAACACTCCCTAAGGTATTCAGTCTTTATAACATATTCCGGGCTGAACAATGCCCTTAATAATAAACCCCGAGTGTCTAGGTACGTGCAATATTCTGACATGGCGAAATGCCAATAACGCCAACATCCTTCTCGGTTGTATTGAGTATCCGGAGGATGTGAACTACAAGAGACAGTAAAAAAGGTTTACGCAGGGTCTTAATTTGAAAAGAAACCTTTGAGCGGGTCCCTGCTGCACGTCTGCGCCTGTGTCTCCGTTGTGCCGTGTCCTGGACGGGTGTAGCACGATTGTCATCTGTAAAAGAGAAGAACTTAGGTGAAAGTTGTCATGCCAAAAAAATTGGTTATTCTCGATAAACCATTAAAATTCAAGATAAGTCAAGTTGAGCCGAAGTAGCCCTGATTACACACGGGAAGCCCCTGGTACCGTCTATGAGGGTTTAACCATCAAACCAATCTCAGGTATATCTAGTGATGCGCCGGACTCGTCTAACTGTGTCCGCGGTCTTGACGACCTGTCATTTATTCTGGTTGGTGAGGCCGTCTAGTGCTCGGCTATTAAAGTCGCCGCACGTTCTTCCGCGTGTAGAGAACGCTCAATATTTCCACTAACTGTGATGGTGCCATGTGGACCAGGCATCTTAAGCTTAAGAGAAGCGTTAAGCGTAATGTGGTACCGCATTAAAACAAGCGAAAGTTGTTCTTCTGAGTAGTGCTTGATAGCTGCTTCGGAATGGAGCAATGTCGAAGTCTAACTTCTCACTTTGGTAGTTGTCGGATGAACCGAATACAACCTCTAGTATTAGAGAGCCCGTGGAGCGGGCCTTTGGGCCTGGTATTACTCCCTTGAAGGTAGTATTACTGTGGATGATTTTTGTTGGGTCGATTCCCAGTTTGTGGACTGTGTCCTGATATATCAGATTTAGACCACTGCCGCCGTCCATAAGGACTCGTGTGAGATGGTATCCGTTTATTATTGGGTCTAACACCAAGGTAGCCAATCCTTCATGCCGGATGCTTGTCGGGTGATCCCTGCGATCAAAAGTGATCGGGCAGGCCAACCAGGGGTTGAACATAGGGGTGACGGGCTCTACGGCGCGTATGTCTCGGAGTGCATGTTTGCTTCTCCTCTTCGTCACGTGGATCATGTGTACTGTTTTAACCTCTGGTGGGAACTTTTTCTGTCCTCCAGTGCCTTGCTGGCGAGATTTGTCCTCGTCTTCGCTTGGTGTCTCCCTCCCCTTGTGTTCGGCGTTTAGCTTACCGGCCTGCTTGAAGACCCAGCATTATCTATGGGTGTGATTTGCAGGTTTATCGGGGGTGCCATGAATCTGACATAGTTTGTCTAGAATCTTGTTTAGGCTGGACTGTCCATCTCTGCTGCCTTTGAAAGGCTTTTTCCGCTGACCTGGTCGAGGGCCCCTGAATCCGGCGTTTACTGCCGTATTATCTGGGCTATCTTATTTATTTCGATGCTTGCTTTTACTGCGTCGTGGTTTTCCATTGCCATCCCTGACTTCGGATGTGCTTGGGTCGCTGGTGCTACTGTGGGCTAACCAGCTATCTTCGCCCGCGCAAAAGCGGGTCATGAGGCTTGTCAGGGCTGCCATTGTTCTCGGTTTTTCTTGGCCGAGGTGTCTGGCGAGCCATTCGTCTCAGACGCTGTGCTTGAAAGCTGCTAAGGCTTCGGCGTCCGGGCAATCGACGATTTGGTTCTTCTTAGTGAGAGACCTGTTCCAAAGCTTTCGCGATGACTCTCTGGGCTGTTGAATTATATGACTTAAATCGTCTGCATCCAGAGGTCGGACATAGGTCCCTTGAAAATTAGCCCGAAAAGCATCCTCGAGCTCCTCCCAACTTCCAATTGAGTTTTTGGGGAGGCTTTTCAGCCAGTGCCGAGCTGGTCCTTTAAGCTTGAGGGGCAAGTACTTGATGGCGTGGAGATCGTCTCCGTGAGCCATATGGATATGGAGGATAAAGTCCTCAATCCAGACCCCAGGGTCTGTGGTCCCGTCGTACGCCTCTATGTTCACTGGTTTGAATCCTTCTAGAAATTCATGGTCCAGCACCTCATCGGTGAAACATAGGGGGTGTGCGGCACCCCTGTATTTGGATGTATCATGGCATTCGGATGGTTCTAGTATTCGGTTTTGATTTTGTGCCAGAGCACGCTTCCTAGATCCATAGATGGATCTGGTCATACTGGATTTTTGGCGCAAGTCCTCACATAGATCGTGTGTTGACTTATGTGCAGCCTTGTTAGCCGGTCTATCACGGCCACAAGGTGGTTGATCCGGCTGGTTTACCGTTTTATTTTTCAGTTGTGTGGGCTCTACGGCCTCAATGTTCGAATTCAGGTAATAGCTTGCGCTTTGGATAGCTCTTTGCGTGGTAACTTCCACCATACTTTTCTTCGTTGTCGAGCACTTTGTTCCATCTGCCGTTGAGCGTATTTTGTGCGGCCTTAAGCCTTTTCTTCTGCTTCTTCAGACTCCTCGCTGTGGCAATAAGCCTTCTGCAGAGGTTCTCCTGTTTCAAGTGCCTTTCCGGGAGGATGTGTGCATCTTCGTCCGGACTGTTTTCCTCCCTAGAGGGGGGTTGATGAGGTTTATCCTCGGCGTCGCTGTGTTCGGACATCGGATCCGTACTATGTTCGCCATTTGCAGTTTCATCATGCTCTGCCGCTGGGTCAATGTGGTCGTCGTTTGCTCTGGAGTCGACTAGAGTGTTATTTTCTCTTGCGCTGTTATCGCTATTTTTGCCGAGGCGGGATTTTGAGCGGCGCCTATGCCGACGCTTTGCTTGCTTCTCGAGGGAGCTATTCTTCGCTGCATCCTACCGTTCTTCATCATTGTTTTCTTTGGGTGTATCCACCATGTATATGTCATGTGGTGAAGTGGCTGTCCAGCGCCCTGTGGGCACTGGTTCCTGTTCCTCTCCTGCATCATCGTCCATGCCATCGATGTCTTCGGGGTCAAAATCGAGCATCTCGGTTAAATCGTCGACAGAGGATACTAAGTGGGTGGTGGGTGGGCAGCAAATTTCTTCGTCGTCCGCATCCCATTCTAGTCGGACATAGTTTGGCCAAGGATCTCCTGACAAGGAGAGAGACCTTAATGAATCTAGCACGTCGCCGAAAGGTGAGTGCTAAAAGATATCTGTGGAGGTGAACTCCATGATCGGCGCCCAATCGGATTCGATAGGCACGGACGCAGGCGGCTCGGAGTCTATGGCCGGAGACGAATCTAGGGGTTCGGCAACACGGCTCTCATGAGAGGTGAAGTCAGTATCCGGCTCCATCGCCACTGAGAGTGCGACCTCCATGGCGGGGTCTATCCCCCCGTCCTTAGATGGTGCAATTTGCTCCGGATTGAGGGCCGGAGTAGTTGCAGGTGTGATCTCCCGAACACTGTCCGATGGCAGAGTTACGTCATGCTCGCCGTGATTGTGTGGCGCACCTGACATGGGCTCGAATTCGTCGAAGATCAAGTCTCCGCGGATGTCGGTAGTGTAGTTTAAGTTTCCGAACCTGACCTGATGGCCAGGGGCGTAGCTCTCGATCTGCTCCAGATGGCCAAGCGAGTTGGCCCGCAGTGCGAAGCCGCTGAATACGAAGATCTGTCCGGGGAGGAAAACCTCACCCTGGACTGCATCGTTACCGATGATCAAAGGAGCCATCAAGCCTTACAGTGACGGCACAGTGGAACTCTCAATGAAAGCATCAATGTCCGTGTCAAAACCGGCGGATCTCGGGTAGGGGGTCCCGAACTGTGCGTCTAAGGCGGATGGTAACAGGAGGCGAGGGACACGATGTTTACCCAGGTTCGGGCCCTCTCGATGGAGGTAATACCCTACTTCCTGCTTGATTGATCTTGATGATATGAGTATTACAAGAGTTGATCTACCAAGAGATCGTAGAGGCTAAACCCTAGAAGCGAGCCTATGGTATGATTGTTGTTGTCCTACGGACTAAACCCTCCGGTTTATATAGACACCGGAGGGGGCTAGGGTTATAGAGAGTCAGTTACAAGGAAGGAGATCTACATATCTGTATTGCCAAGCTTGCCTTCCACGCCAAGGAGAGTCCCATCCGGACATGGGACGAAGTCTTCAATCTTGTATCTTCATAGTCCAACAGTCCGGCCAAAGGATATAGTCCAGCTGTCCGGAGACCCCCTAATCCAGGACTCCCTCAAGGGGTGTTATCTCCACGGAGAGCCCCGAACCTGGGTAAGACTCATAGGCATTCAAGATCTCGCTCACTCCCGCTTCCAGGACCCGACGATGTACTCCTGTCCCCATCCATGATTAGCCACCCCCTGGCATATGTGGCGGGATTACCCCGACATTTGGCGCCCACCATGGGGCTAAGTGCACCGTCGGCCGGAGACATGTTCTGGACAGGAACCTTCTTCCTCTCCAGGAGCACGTTGCGGCCAGCCTGATAGCTAGCTCGGCGAGCCCGCTAGCGCTTGCATCAGCACGCTGCCGGACGTGGAGGCGGCCTGCTCCGCGGACTGCCTCGCTGGTATTGTCGGCAAGATCAGCCTCTCCGATGAGCCCGCACCCGAAGTGGGAACGACCTGCCCCACGAGCTGCCTCGTCGACCTCCTCGGCAAGCTCTGCATCGCCAACAAGCCTGCCTCCGACCTGGAGGCCGTTGGCTCCACCGACCCCTTCATCGAGCCTGTCAAGATGCTCATCAGCTCCGACGCGGTTTCCACCGATGCCTTCCCTGGCAACATGGTGATCATCGACGACCCGCTCCTTCCTATTGCCGGCAGCGCCCATACGAGCATCATCGTGGAGGTGATGGTTACCGGTCGTAGCGAGGACTCTGTCGAAGCAGCCCAGGACCCGTTGCGAGCCGCCTTACAGGGCCTCGCCAACCCCGTCACTGCCAACGCCGACGGGTGACACTGGAAGCATTCCGGGTCTCGCTCCTCGATAGCGCCAACAAGATGGTGGCCATGCGGCGCCACGCCGAGGCCTGCTAGCGTGAGATCGACCGCATCGCGGGCGGCACGCTGGCTGCTGGCGAGCCCAGCCGAGCCGGAATGGTTCGCCAACGTGGCTTGGCCATAGCCAGCATGCTGGGAGTCGAACGCCCAGTCTATGCTACCCCAATGGAGAACCTGCGTGTCGCCCAAGCGGCGGCAGAAGAACTGGACAACCTAGAAGGCGACAAGCAGCGCAGCCAGATGGCATGCCTCCAGGAACTCCTCGACACGACCGTCGCGCAGCAAGACGCGGTCCGCCGCATGATGGAATCCGGCAAGCAAGCCGAGACCCCCCCCCCCCCCCCCCCCCCCCCCCCCCCCCCACGCCCCCCCCCCCCCCCCCCCCCCCCCCCCGCCGTGAGCATGGAGCAACCTCCCGGTCCCCAATATGCGGCGCTCGCAGTCAGCAAGACCCGGAGCCGGCCGCTAGCCACAACCGGCGCATCCAACATGGCTGCCCACGAGTAGAGGACCGTCCAGACAAGCATCCTCCCCCTCGCAGGGAGAGGCGCGCCTCCCCGCCGCTTGTGGATCATCCGACTCTCGGAGGCCGGCTGGGCCCCCGTGAAGGAGTCGTAGAGAATGGCGTGCGCCACTGGATTGAGCGGCTTGCTCGGTCCCTGGCCGTAGAAGAATAAGATGCAATCGGCCCAGCCTGCTTTGGCCCCCGCATTCGCGACGAGCCCTTCCCCAAAGGGTTCTCGCTCCATCGAGACACTCCCAAGTACAATGGCTCTATGAAGCTGGAGGACTGGCTAGTCGACTACTCCACGGTCGTCGGCATAGCGAACGGCAACAAGTGCGTTACCGTGAAGTACGTTCTGCTCATGCTCCAGGGCACGACCCAGACATGGCTGAACAGCCTCAAGCCGTACATCGTCAACAGCTGGCTGGACTTCACCGATGTCATCATCTGCAATTTCACCAGCACCTACAAGCGGCCGCCCAAGCCTCGCCAGCTCTCCATGTGCGTCCAAGGTCCGACTAAGTCCACTCGTGACTACCTGACGTGCTGGGCCGAGTTGCGCAACTCCCGCAAAGGGGTGTGTGAGGTGCAGGCCATCGAGTACTTCACCGCTGGATGCAAGGAAGGTACTCTACTCAAGCACAAGTTCTTATGTGACGAGCCGACTACACTGGAAAAGCTCCTAGTGGTGGCGGACAAGTACGCCATCGCCGACTCCTCCATGAAGTCGGAGATTCGGGTTGCCACATCCAGGAAGGTACTCCCGCCGGCTGGTGACTCCAACCGCTGCCAACAACAGAACGACAACAAACACAAGGCCCAACAGCCGGCAAGTGGCAACTGTCGAAGACCAGTAGCCTGAGGGGCAAACCGGACCCAAGCATCTGAAGGGAGGCAAGGCTGCTTGGCTGCCCGCCTTTTCCTTTGAGGAAGCCCTCGATGCCCCTTGCAAGTTCCATAGCGGCGCGAAGACGTCTAACCACACCACTCGGAAGTGCAACAGGCTGACCCAGATTGCTAAGGGCGTGGGTCTGCCACCTCCAACAGCCGGCCCGGCGCTACCGCCTCCTCCGCTGCTGGCACCCCGGCCAGTCGGCATGCTCCAAGACGAGTTCCCCGATGCCAACACCACCTGCGTCGTCTTCACTAGTGAATCCAACGACAAGCACAACTGGCGTCAGCACCACCACAAGGTGAGTGCTGTCGCCTCAGAGGTCCCCCAATTCATGCATTGGTCTGAGAGCCCCATCAGATGAAGCCATGAAGACCACCCGGCCGTGATGCCCTCGCCGGGTGCTTATGCCTTGGTGCTGGACTCCACCTTCTCAACGGAGAGGTGGGCTTGCCGCTTCTCCTGGATCCTGATAGACGATGGCAGCAACATCAACATCCTCTATCGCGACACCATGGATAAGCTGGGCATCAAGGAGAAGAAGCTCCTGCCCAGCCGGACTGTGTTCCATGGTATTGTCCCCAGGCTTTCCTGCTCCCCAATAAGCAAGATCAAGATCGATGTCTTGTTCGGTGACAAGCTCCATTTCCGCCGCGAACCAGTTTGGTTCGAGGTAGTTGACTTGGACAGCCCCTACCACACGCTCTTGGGCCGTCCTGCGCTGGCCAAATTCATGGCGGTGCCGCACTATGCCTACCTCAAGATGAAGATGCCGGGTCCCAAGGGCATCATCACCATTGCCGGTGACTACCAGAAGTCGCTCGCGTGCACCGCTGCTAGCAGCCGGCTGGCTGAGTCCCTCGTCATCGTTGAAGAGAAGCGCCTCCTTGATTCGGTGGTGGCCATGGCCCGCGAGCAGCCGGCCATGCCATCCGACCCCTAGGACGTGGAGGCCCAGGGATCCTTCCAGCCGGCCAAGGAAACCAAGATGATCGCCTTGGATCCGGCGTACCTGGAGAGATTTGCTGTCGTGGGGTCTAACCTCGACAGCAAATAGGAAAGCGAGCTCGTCGATTTCCTCAGTGAGAATCAGGACATCTTTGCATGGCCTCCCAAGGACATGCCGGGTGTTCTGATGAATTTCGCCGAGCACAAGCTACATGTAAGATCAGATGCAAAGCCAATCAAACAACCCCTCCGCCGCCTGTTAGAAGAGAAGAAAAGGATTGTTGGTGAAGAGATCACCCAGCTTCTATCAGCCGACTTCATCATGGAAGTGTTCTACCCGGACTAGCTTGCCAACCCAGTCCTTGTTTTGAAGAAGAATAACAAATGGCATATGTGTATCGACTACACTAGCCTCAACAAAGCCTACCCCAAGGATCCTTTCGCCTTGCCTCAGATCGATCAAGTGATCGATTCCACGACCGACTGTGAGCTGCTGTATTTCCTGGATGCCTACTCTAGCTACCACCAGATCAAGCTGAACCCTGCACCGCCGTCAAATCCCAAGCGCTGGCCGACTTCCTAGTCGACTGGGCTAAGACCCAGTACTTGCCGCCATCGCCAGATTCCACTCACTGGCAGATGAACTTTGATGGCTCAAAGATGTGCACCGATCTGGGAGCCAGCATCGTCCTTGCCTCTCCCGAAGGCGACAAGCTCAAGTACACATTACAGATCCACTTTGCTGCCTCCAACAACATGGCCGAGTACGAGGCACTCATCCACGGGCTCTGGCTAGCCAAGGAGATCGACATCCGCCAAATTCTGTGCTACGGCGACTCGGACTTGGTGGTTCAGCAGTCTTCTGGCGACTGGGACGCCAAGGACGCAAACATGGTGAGCTACCGCTTCCTCGTCCAGCAGATCAGCGGGCACTTCAACGGGTGCGAGTTCCTCCATGTACCACGAGCCGACAACGAGCAAGCGGACACCCTGGCCCGGATCGGCTCCACCCGGCAGGCCATACTAGCCGGCGTTTCCCTCCAATGCCTGCGCAAGCTGTCTATCAAGCCTTTGCCAGAATCAGAGTCCATCTTCGTGCCGGCTAACCCGGGAGCAGCCGGATCCGGCTCGGGGACTTCAGCAGCCGGCCCCGGGACTTCAGAACGCGGCCCCGGGGCTACAGGAGTCGGCCCGGGGACTTTAATGTCGCAGCAAGAAGCAGCCACCTCCGACCCGCCACCTCCCAACCCAACCGCCTTGGTGCCGGTTGCAGTCATGATAGTGGTAGAAGCAACATCCTGTGCAGCCCGTCCTCAACTTTCTGGTGAGCCGAGAACTACCAGCCGACGAGATTTTGGCCTAGCAGGTGGAATGCCGGGCTGTAGCATACACAATAGTGAACAGAGAGCTTGTCAGGTGCAGTGTGACTGGTGTCTTCCAGTGCTGCGTAGAGCCGGAGAAGGGCATATAAATCCTCAAAGATATTCATCAAGGCGAATGTGCCCACCACGCCGCCTCTAGATCCCTTGTTGCCAAAGCTTTCCGCCATGGTTTCTTTTGGCTGACTGCTTTGGATGACGCCAAGGAGTTGGTCCGCAAGTGCAAGAGGTGCCAGCGCTTCAGCTCCAAGCAACACGTGCCAGCTTCTACACTCAAGACTATCCCCCTCACTTGGCCGTTTGCCGTCTGGGGGTTGGACATGGTGGGCCCGTTCAAGACAGCACGCGATGGCATGACCCATCTGATGGTCGCCATGGACAAGTTCACGAAGTGGATCGAAGCAAAGCCAATCAAGAAGCTGAATGGCTCGACTGCCGTGACATTCAGTGCGGATATCACCGTCCGGCACGGCATCCCGCACAACATCATCACCGACAATGGCACAAACTTTGCCAAAGGCGCCTTGGCCTATTTCTGCGTGACGCAGGGCATCCGACTGGACTTTGCGTCCGTTGCCCATCCGCAGTCAAACGGCCAGGTAGAGCGAGCAAACGGCCTCATCCTTCCCAGCATCAAGCCCCGACTGGTCGAGCCCCTGGAGCGCTCGGCCGACTGCTGGATCGAGGAGCTTCCGGCCGTCCTTTGGAGTCTTCGGACCATGCATAACAAAACAACCAGCATCACTCCCTTCTTCCTCGTGTATGGGGCCGAGGATGTCATCCTAACTGACATCGAGTTCGACTCACCTCACGTCACCATGTACATAGAGGCGGAAGCGAAGGAGGCACGAGAAGACGATGTTGATCTGCTCGAAGAGGCCCGGCTGCTGGCACTCAGCTGGTCTGCCATCTACCAGCAGAGCCTGCGCTGCTACCACAGCCGGAAGGTCAGGCCGCGTGCTTTCCGCGAAGGAGACCTTGTGCTCCGACTGATCCAGCGGACAACCGGCCAGCACAAGCTCTCGGCTCCTTGGGAGGGGCCTTTCATCATCAGCAAGGCCCTGGGCAACGACTCCTACTACCTCATCGACGCACAAAAGCCCAGGGCGCGCAAGAGGGACAATTCCGGCCAAGAGACGGAGCGCCCATGGAACGCAGATCTCCTTCGACAATTTTACAGTTGATGCAGTGTGTGTACCACGCTACCTTTTGTATTAAGCAAAGACGACAGGCCCCCCGAGGCGCACTCAGGGGCTTCCTTTTTATCTATATGATAAAGATGTTGGGGAACATAGAAATAATTCAAAAAATTTCCTACGTGTCACCAAGATCAATCTAGGAGATGCTAGCAACGAGAGAGGGGGAGTGCATCTTCATACCCTTGAAGATCGCTAAGCGGAAGCGTTACAAGGAACACAGATGATGGAGTTGTACTCGCGGTGATTCAAATCGCAGAAGATCCGATCCAGCGCTGAACCGACGGCGCCTCCATGTTCAACACACATACAGACCGGGGACGTATCCTCCTTCTTGATCCAGCAAGGGGAGAGGAGAAGTTGAGGGAGAGCTCCGGCAGCACGATGGCGTGGTGGTGGAGCTTGCAGTTCTCCGAGAGGGCTTCACCAAGCACTATGGAGGAGGAGGAGGTGTTGGAGAGGGGGAGGGCTGCGCCAGGGGAAGGGTATGGAAGCCCTCCCACCCCCACTATTTATAGGGGGAAGGCAAGAGGGGAAAGGCCCCCTTAGATCGCATCTATAAGGGGGGCGGCGACCAATGGGGGGAGTTGCCCCCCAAGTTAGGTGGGAGGCGCTCCACCCCCTAGGGTTGCTAACCCTAGGCGCCCAGGGCCCCTTGGGGGGGGGGGCGCACCAGCCCACCAGGGGTTGGTTCCCTCCCTTGTTCAGCCCACTTGGCCCACCGGGGCAGGTGGCCCCACTCGGTGGACCCATGGACACCTTCCGGTGGTCCCGGTACAATACCGATAACCCCAAAATTATTCCGGCGACTGTCGGTGTCAAAACCGGCGGATCTCGGGTAGGGGGTCCCGAACTATGCGTCTAAGGTCGATGGTAATAGGAGATAGGGGACACGATGTTTTACCCAGGTTTGGGCCCTCTTGATGGAGGTAATACCCTACGTCCTGCTTGATTGATCTTGATGAGTATGAGGATTACAATAGTTGATCTACCACGAGATTGTTGTGGATAAACCCTAGAAGTCTAGCCTAGATGATTGTGATTGTCTCTACGGACTAAACCCTCCGGTTTATATAGACACCAGAGGGGGCTAGGATTACACAAAGTTAGTTACAGAGAAAGGAAATAATAAATCCGGACGCCATGCTTGCCATCCACGCAAAGAAGAGTCCCATCCGGACACGGGAGGAAGTCTTCTATCTTGTATCTTCATGGCCCAACAGTCCAGCCCATGTCACACAGGCCGGACGCCCGAGGACCCCTTAATCCAGGACTCTCTTAGTAGCCCCTAAACCAGGCTTCAATGACTAGGTGTCCCGCGCGCAGATTGTCTTCGACATTGCAAGGCGGGTTCCTCCTCCAAATATTTCAAAGTAGTCCTCGAACACAGAGAACGTGTTCGGCTCTACAAAACAGGCTCCATAAAGAGTATAATATTTAACAAGTCCCATCTACTGACATTTTTGTAGTGAGGCGCCACGTCTCCACCCGATCATTATTTCGAACAGTTTTTAGCCTCCCGTTCCACGTTTCGAGATGCGGTTTTCATTGGCACGTCTTGTCAAAGCAGAGATCGTGTCCCCCTATTGCGGATTCTCATCAATATGGGCGTGAGTAATCCAACCGCGCCGCCTGCACGGCCCTTGGGGAATAGGCGAGTTTTAAGGCGAGTGGGGAGGCGCTTGATATTCGCTGCCTTTATAAAGAGATAAGGATTCACCTCTTTCACCCATGCCTTCCTTCTCTCTGCCCATCCATTCTCGAGCTCCAGCGCCCAAGCTTCCATCTTTTCCGCCTCAAAAAAGCACTCCAGCCATGTCCGGATCCGGAGCACAGAGCAAGTGGATGGCCTCCTCTGTCACTGAGAAGGACATTACGAAGCTCCGGGAGGTGGGGTACTTGGCCCCAGAAATTGCCCACCGGCTCCCGGCCAAGGGGCAGATCATCCCCACCCGAAGTCCCATGAGAGGGTGGTGTTCATCCCCCACTTCGTCCGTGTGTTGGGATTTCCACTCCACCCATTCGTCCGCGGTCTCATGTTCTACTACGGGATAGATTTTCATGATCTGGCCCCCAATTCCCTCCTCAACATCGTGGCATTCATTGTCGTGTGCGAGGCCTTCCTACGCATCTCACCCCACTTTGGACTGTGGCTGAAGACCTTCAACGTGAAGCCGAAGGTGGTGGGCGGTCAGCACGCAGAGTGCGGAGGCGCTATGGTGAGCATGTTGTCCAATGTCCCATGGCCCAAAGGTACCTTCGTGGAGACCGTCAAGGGGTGGCAAAAGCAGTGGTTCTACATTACATAGCCCTGCGACACCACTTGGGCCGCGGCCCTCGAATTCAATTCCAGGCCCCAATGCGGCTCACCTCCTGGCAGGAGAAGAGCCTGGACTGGGCATCGTCGGACGAGCTGGTTGCGCTGCAGATGCGCATCAAGAGCATGGTGGACAAGAACATCAAACTTGTCAATGTGATCCAGGTGATGCTCTTTCGCCGGATACTTCCTTGCCAGAGCCGGACCTGCAATCTGTGGGAGTTCAATCCGGCCAGGCACCAGACCCTACAATAGTTCTTCGGCGTCACGCACGAAGGCATCTGGAAGGTGCTTTTCAAGGCCAATGAGATGTGGCCGAAGACGACCGAGGACCGTGGGTACAACCTGGCCCATCCCGCCATTCCAGTAAGTTTTTCGTATTGCAAGGTGCATCCTTCACCTGTGTATTCAAGGAAGATGTCTAAGCTTCCATATTTTTGTTTCCAGGGCTGGACAGAGAAGGTGGAGCGGATCCAGTGTCCGGCTCCACTGCCCGAAAACCCAGCTATCCTGCTTCTAACGAAGATGCTGGTTCCGGCACCCTACCAGGCGCCGGAGAAGAAGGCCAAGAAGAAGGTCAAGGGGACCAGAAGTGGCCTCTGCCATAAAGGCACTTCGAACGTGACGTCCGAAGACGTTGAAACCTATTCCTCCCCAGCTGCTGAGGACGAGGAGGAGGAGGAGGAGGAAAGTAACTTCCCCCCCGAGGAGGGAAGGAAGAAAAGGGGGCCTCCACGGATCTGGAGGCAGAGGCGCCCAAGAAGGAGAGGGTCCCCCTCATGGACAACTCTGCGTTGGATACAGACAGCAGCTCTGAGTGGCGCCCCAGGGAGAAGCCCCTGGCTGAATCGTAAGTACTCAAAAGCACCTATGAACACATATATCTAACCTCTTTATTTCATGGTTTTAATGTGTCGAATTATGCGCTGCATTCCGGCTCACGCCCGCCCCCAGCGATCCTCATCTTCAGGGAACTCGCTGGATCCAAAGGTGATGGACAGCAGGTTACTTCCGGAGGCCTCCTCTCCCAAGGCCACGGACGACGCCGAGGTGTTGTCCTGAAGGACCTTCCCAGGCCAGGGAGAGGAATAGGAGGTCGTCAGGGCGGCGCCAGAAGGCGAGACCTCGGCCGCCGGACACATGGGGGAGCAAATCCTCCCGGAGACTGGCGATGGGGGCCATGTCCAATTCGGCCCCCAGCCGAACACTATTCTGGAGGCCCATACGGCTCCGGAATCAGGCAAGCAGCCTCCTTCGTGAGAAGGAGGTGCACCTATTCCGCCGGTGACCTCTGTCCATCCAGAGGCGTCGGATACCTTACTGGAAGCACTGCAAAGTGCTTCCATTGTTGAAGAACACCGTACCCATGAGGGTATGGTGGTTGAGAGGGTTCGGTCTGCTAAGAGCGGACTGACCGAAGCCTGCACTAGCCTTCTAACAGGCTTTAAGGTATGCGACATAATTGATGCAAAAAGAATATCTGAGTATAGACAGTAGCCCCTGGGACACTGTCCGGTGCTCGAAAAGAGAAGCCGGACAGAGGATCAAATAATTTTCGCTGGAGACTAACCAATATATGTCTATATGAATAAGCAGACATCGATGCTGGCTGCGACCTCTCATTCTACCGAAGTCTCTAAACCGAAGCAGAGTTTGGAGCGGGCCGAGGAAGTGCTCAGCCATGTTAAAAAATAACTAGAGGACTAGCAAGGTATGCAATGGTCTATTTAGATGTAGAAAGATATGAATTGTTTATGTTGATCATACTATAATGTATTTCATAGGAGCTGAGACCGAGGTGGAGATCCTCAAGAAGTCGCTGGTCGAGGCCCAAGAGAGAGCGGTGAAGGAACAAGCCGCCCGTGAAAAGTACGAGGCAAGGGTCGGGGAGGTCCAGCAGGAGCTCCAGGACGCCGCAAAGAAATGTGAGTCCTTAGAGCGCAAGATTTCGGACCAAGAGTCCGAACTTGCTAAGGCCCGCCAAAGCGCGCAAGAGGCCCATGCCGAAGCCCAGGGTGCCCTCCAAGAGATCCAGGAAGCCAGGAAAATCGCGGCGGGTAAGCCTTTATTATGCAGAGCAAGTTTGTGAAGAAAAGGTTCCTCTTACTGACCCGGATTTGGAGTTCTCCAGGAGCATTTGCGGATCTGCCGCGCAGTGTTGCTGACGCAGCGGAGTTCTTCGAAGCCAAAGAGGGGAGCTCAACGGAGAAGCTGTTCTGGTCGCAATACCTTGCGCGAAAACATCTAGTGCCCTTTAGCGATCAGCTGAAGCAGCTGACCGAACTACATAGGGCGGCCAAACTAGCCATGAAGGATTTGATAATCCGTCTATGGCCTGCTGACACCCTGCCCAATAGCTACTTCAGACTCGTGAAGCGGCTGGTCAATGCCTGCCCTCGGCTTGACGCCATCAAGTGGTTGTTCTGCATCAAAGGTGCGCGAATGGCCTTCTCCTGTGTCAAGGTGATGTGGGCGAAGATGGACGCCGTCAAGCTCGTGACTGAGGGACTGCCCGCGGGCAAGGAGCACCGTACACCCGAGCGGTATTTTGAGGATGTCCTGAAGGGATCCCGCATTGTAGAGGGCCGGTGTTCAAAAGACATTATCTCTGAATGAATACCTTCATATTATCCCGTCCTGTATGATGAAAACAAGGCTGATATGTAGTATAGTGCTTGATGTTTATTTTAAGATTTTACCCCCTATGCGGCTATTTTATTAAATCTAAGAGTTGGCCAGTTGTCGGCTTCAGCTCCCACGTAGGTAGTACGGGGGTGTTCGGGTTCAAACCTAAACACTCTTGATCCAAGATTTTGGTCCTTAAAGGAGGTGTTTAGCGCAGCAAACCAGGCAATCGGACTATGTGGCTTTATCACCCTGACTTAACCATAGGAGTTTGATAATAGAAATGTACGCGCAACCCCTAGTATTCGTTAGTCCGGACTAGGGTGCTGTAGACACCTGATCGGGTGAAGGCCGATCCATCGCATAATGCGGAAAAAATCGCAAGAGATTTTAACCTTCGAATAGCTGACCAGCTCACGCCGCATCACGACAGTCATTTTTCAGCTTTCTCTACTAAGGTGCTCATCTGGATAAACCAGGACACAATCGCAGTAGTTATCCCTTTACTACCCTAGCCGATAGGGCGGAACGTAAGGTAGTAAGCACAGGAGCCGGGCAACCCAACTATTGACCAAAGACATGATTCCAAGTCGATGCATATATTGCTAAATTCAGGGGACCGAACTATACTGTAAAAGTGTTCGGACTTGTTGCCGTAATATGGAGCGCAATGAGGCTCCTGACAAATCAAGGCGTACCAAAGTGTACGGATGCTATCAATAAGAATAACGAAATAAAATGAAGTAGTAACCCAGTGCCACATAAGCTGGGTCGCAAACTGTTTCCATTACAATTTGATTAATACGTAAAAGCATATTTGTACAAATAGTGCGATAGTCAGCAGGGCTATTTAACATGCCGAGACCAAGGGGTGACCTTCGTGCGGGTCTTGAAAATAGGTAGAGTGATCATCAAAAAGATCACCTAGAAATTCCCCCGTACATCAATGCTACTTGCCACCTTGGTATATCCATCCTTCGAAAGGATCGATTATCAGGCCGTCGAGAAGGACCTGTGGAGAAGAAACTTGAAAAGGATAAAAATAAAAGAGAAAATGTTTGTGTCCAGGGACGATCGAGCCGTATATGGATCACAATCGGGTTACGCCTCCGTCTTTGCCCATGGTATTTTGAGTGCGTAGTTATGTGCGCGCGGTACGTATGCCACCATTTGGTCGGGACTGAGATGGAGGCCGAATTGCTAGTCAAGCTCCTGACGAGCTGGACTGTCTTGCTGCGAAGTAATCCAGACTCGTTCGGCGGTGTCTGGGAGCTTGGCCGCCGAATTAAAATTCTGCATCAACATTGGGATTCTCAGGTGTGTCAACAACAGGTTCACTAGAAGCATACAAAGTCCAATCATTTTTCTTTTTCTTCCTCTTAGAAGGACTAGGTGCATCAACATTAGTTCTCTGAGAATCTTTCTCAATTCTCTTAGGATGGCCCTCAGGATACAAAGGTTCCTGAGTCATTTTACCCCCTCTAGTCATAACTCTAACATCATTATCATTCTTCTTATTGTTTAATTCATTGAGCAAATCATTTTGAGCTTTAAGTACTTGTTCTACTTGACTGGCAACCATAGAAGCATCTTTACCAATAAGTTTAAGTTCACCTTTAACACTAGCCATATAATCACTCAAGTGTTCAAGCATATCAGCATTGTGTTTCAATTGTCTACCAACATAAGCATTGATATTTTCTTGTTTAACAATAAAATTATTAAACTCGTCTAAGCATTGGCTAGCAGACTTATAACGAGGAATATCACCTTCATCTAATCTATAGAGATAATATACCTTTACTACCTGTGTCGGGTTATCAATACTATGTATTTCTTCAATAGGTGGTAAATTCTTAACATGTTCAGCTTTAATACCTTTTTCTTTCATAGATTTCTTTGCCTCTTGCATATCTTCAGGACTGAGAAATAGAATACCCCTTTTCTTCGGAGTTGGCTTAGGAGTTGGTTCAGGAAGTGTCCAATTGTTTTCATTAGTAAACATATTATTCAATAGCAATTCAGCTTGATCAACAGTTCTTTCCCTGAAAACACAACCAGCACAACTATCCAGGTAGTCTCTGGAAGCATCGGTTAGTCCATTATAAAAGGTATCAAGTATTTCATTTTTCTTGAGAGGATGATCAGGCAAAGCATTAAGTAATCGGAGAAGCCTCCCCCAAGCTTGTGGGAGACTCTCTTCTTCAATTTGCACAAAATTATATATTTCCCTTAAGGCAGCTTGTTTCTTATGAGCGGGGAAATATTTAGCAGAGAAGTAATAAATCATATCCTGGGGACTACGCACACAACCAGGATCAAGAGAATTAAACCATGTTTTAGCATCACCCTTTAATGAGTACGGAAACCACTTAAGGATAAAGTAATAGCGAGTTTTCTCAACATTTGTAAACAGGGTGGCTATATCATTTAATTTAGTAAGATGTGCCACAACAGTTTCAGATTCATAGCCATAGAAAGGATCAGATTCAACCAAAGTAATTAACTCGGGATCGACAGAGAAATCATAATCCTTATCAGTAATAAAGATAGGCGAAGTAGCAAAGGTAGGGTCATATTTCATCCTAGCATTCAAAGACTTTTCTTTAAGCTTAGCTAATAATTTCTTAAGATCAGATCTATCATTGCAAGCTAAGAAGTCTCTAGCAGTTTCTTCATCCATAACATAACCCTCAGGAACAATAGGCAATTCATATCTAGGGGGAGAATCTTCATCATCACTTTCATCAATATTATCACGTTCAATAATTACATTCTCTCTAGCACTAGCAAGTTGTTCATCAAGAAATTCACCAAGTGGCACAGTATTATCAAGCATAGAAGTAGTTTCATCATAAGTATCATGCAAAGCAGAAGTGCATCATCAATAACATGCAACATATCAGAATGAATAACAGGTGTAGGTGTCGCAAGTTTACTCAAAACAGAAGGTGAATCAAGTGCAGAGCTAGATGGTAGTTCCTTACCTCCCCTCATAGTTGAGGGAAAAATCTTGGTTCTTTGATCTTTCAAGTTCTTCATGGTAAGAAAATATAAATCCCAAGTGACTCAAAGAATAGAGCTATGCTCCCCGGCGGCAGTGCTAGAAAATAGTCTTGATAACCCACAAGTATAGGGGATCGCAATAGTTTTCGAGGGTAGAGTATTCAACCCAAATTTATTGATTTGACACAAGGGGAGCCAAAGAATATTCTCAAGTATTAGCAGCTGAGTTGTCAATTCAACCACACCTGGAAACTTAATATCTGCAGCAAAGTATTTAGTAGCAAAGTAATATGATATTAATAGTAACGGTAGCAAAAGTATTTTTTGGGGTTTTATAGTGATTGTAACAGTAGCAACGGGAAAGTAAATAAACGAAGAACAATATAAGAAAAGCTCATAGGTTTTGGATCGGTGATGGATAATTATGTCGGATGCGATCGATCATGCAACAGTTATAACATAGGGTGACACAGAACTAGTTCCAGTTCATTAATGTAATGTAGGCATGTATTCTGAATATAGTCATACGTGCTTATGGAAAAGAACTTGCATGACATATTTTGTCTTACCCTCCCGTGGCAGCGGGGTCCTATTGGAAACTAAGGGATATTAAGGCCTCCTTTTAACAGAGTACCGGACCAAAGCATTAACATAGAGTGAATACATGAACTCCTCAAACTACGGCCATCACCGGTAATGGTCCCGATTATTGTCACTTCGGGGTTAACGGATCATAACACATAATAGGTGACTATAGACTTGCAAGATAGGATCAAGAACTCGCATATATTCATGAGAACATAATCGGTTCAGATCTGAAATCATGGCACTTGGGCCCTAGTGACAAGCATTAAGCATAGCAAAGTCATAGCAACATCAATCTCAGAACATAGTGGATACTAGGGATCAAACCTAACAAAACTAACTCGATTACATGATAAATCTCATCCAACCCATCACCATCCAGTAAGCCTACGATGGAATTACTCACGCACGGCGGTGAGCATCATGAAATTGGTGATGGAGGAAGGTTGACGATGATGATGGCGACGGATTCCCCTCTCCGGAGCCCTGAACGGACTCCAGATCATCCCTCCCGAGAGAATTTAGGGCTTGGCGGTGGCTCCGTATCGTAAAACGTGATGAATCCTTCTCTCTGATTTTTTCTCCCCGAACATGAATATATGGAGTTCGAGTTGAGGTCGATGGAGCGTCAGGGGGCCCACGAGGCAGGGGCACGCCTAGGGGGGGAGGCGCGCCCCCACCCTCGTGGACAAGGCATGGCCCCCCTGACGTGGATTCTTCTTCCAGTATTTTTTATATATTCCAAAAATAATCTGCGTTGATTTTAAGGTCATTCCGAGAACTTTTATTTCTGCACAAAAATAACACCATGGCAATTCTGCTGAAAACAGCGTCAGTCCGGGTTAGTTCCATTCAAATCATGCAAGTTAGAGTCCAAAACAAGGGCAAAAGTGTTTGGAAAAGTAGATACGACGGAGACGTATCTACTCCCCCAAGCTTAAACCTTTGCTTGTCCTCAAGCAATTCAGTTGATAAACTGAAAATGATAAAGAAAAACTTTTACAAACTCTGTTTGCTCTTGTTGTTGTAAATATGTAAAGCCAGCATTCAAGTTTTGAGCAAAGATTATGAACTAACCATATTCACAATAACATTTAGGTCTCATGTTTGCCCATATCAATGACATAATCAACTAGCGAGCAATAATAAGAAATCTTGGATGACAACACTTTCTCAAAACAATCATAATATGATATAACAAGATGGTATCTCGCTAGCCCTTTCTGAGACCGCAAAACATAAATGCATAGCACCTTTCAAGATCAAGGACTGACTAGACATTGTAATTCATGGTAAAAGAGATCCAGTCAAGTCATACTCAATGTAAACTAATAGTAATGGATGCAAATGACAGCGGTGCTCTCGAACTGGTGCTTTTTAATAAGAGGGTGATGACTCAACATAAAAGTAAATAGATAGGCCCTTCGCAGAGGGAAGCATGGATTTGTAGAGGTGCCAGAGCTTGATTTTGAAATAGAAATGAATAATATTTTGAGCGATATACTTTCATTGTCAAAATAACAACCGAGAGATCTCGATATCTTCCATGCTACACATATTATAGGCGGTTCCCAAGCAAAATGGTAAAGTTTATACTCCCCCACCACCAATAAGCATCAATCCATGGCTTGCCGAAACAACAGGTGTCTCCAACTAACAACAATCCTGGGGGAGTTTTGTTTGCAATTATTTTGATTTGATTTGAGCATGGGACTGGGCATCCCGGTGACCACCCATTTTCTTGTGAATGAGGAGCGGAGTCCACTCCTCTTGAGAATAACCCGCCTAGCATGGAAGATACAGACAACCCTAGTTGATACATGAGCTATTCGAGCATACAAAACGGAATGTTTATTTGAAGGTTTATAGTTTGGCACATACAAATTTACTTGGAACGGCATGTAGATACCGTATATAGGAAGGTATAGTGGACTCATATGGAATAAGTTTGGGGTTTATGGAATTGGATGCATAAGCAGTATTCCCGCTTAGTACAAGTGAAGGCTAGAAAAAGACTGGGAAGCGACCAGCTAGAGAGCGACAACAGTCATGAACTTGCATTAAATTTAATCAACACCGAATGCAAGCATGAGTAGGATATAATGCACCATGAACATAAATATCGTAGAGGCTATGTTGATTTTGTTTCAACTACATGCGTGAACATGTGCCAAGTCAAGCCACTCAAATTGTTCAAAGGAGGATACCGCCCTATCATACCACATCACAACCATTTTAATAGCATGTTGGCACGCAAGGCAAACCATTATAAACTCCTAGCTAATTAAGCATGGCATAAGCAACCACAATCTCTAATTGTCATTGCAAACATGTTTCTTTCATAATAGGCTGAATCATGAACAATGAACTAATCATATTTACAAAAACAAGAGAGGTCGAGTTCATACCAGCTTTTCTCATCTCAATCAGTCCATCAAATAATCATCATTATTGCCTTTCACTTGCACAACCAAACGGTTTGAAAAATAATAATAGTGCACGTGCATTGGACTAAGCTGGAATCTGCAAGCATTCAATTCAAGAGAGAAGACAAGGTAATATGGGCTCTTTGTTAGATCAACAATAATGGATATAAGAGCCACTCAACATTTTCATTATGGTCTTCTCCTCTTGACCCCAAAGGAAAGAAAAGAAATAAAACTATTTACACGGGAAAGCTCCCAACAAGCAAAAGAAGAACGAGAAATCTTTTTGGGTTTTCTTTTTAATTACTACTACTACTACAGGCATGGAAAGTAAACTAACTAAAAGCTACAACTAATTTTTTTTGGGTTTTCTTAAGGTTTTTCAAACACACAAGAAGAAAGCTTAAAAGGAAAATAAACTAGCATGGATGATACAATGAAAAAGTATGAGCACCGACAACTGGCATGAGTGTGTGAACATGAATATAATGTCGGTGAGAGATACATACTCCCCCAAGCTTAGGCTTTTGGCCTAAGTTGGTCTATGCCCATGATTCAAAGTTGTAGCTGGGTTCGTACTGAGATGCAGCGGCAATTGCCTGATGAGGTGCATCTTGGAGGTGAGTTGCCTCCGCCCTCCTCTCATACTCGGTCGCCTCCTCCCTGGTTATAACAGATCTCCCTTTTGTCTGAAAGTCAAAGAAAGCAGGAGCAGGGAGAGCGACGTGATAGGTGATTCGTCTATCGAAGATTAGTCGGTACTGGAGGAACTCATTGTTCCACTAAAAAAACTGATGACGAACCATGGCATTATAATCTAAATAAGCAGGAGGCAACTCAATATCATATCCACGAATGGGTATCTCAAGAAAATAAACTAAACGGGTTGCATAAATTCCACCAAAGAAATCTCCATCAATACTATTATTATGCAACCCACGTGCAAAAATGGCCCCCAAGTTATATTGTCTATCTCCTAATACAACACTCGAGAACACTAAGATCAGGAACACACATGTGACACGCCTCATCCTTACCATTTATGCATCTACCTATGAAGAAAGCAAAATAATGTATAGCAGGAAAATGAATGCTCCCTATGGTAGCTTGTGTGATTTCCCTAGATTCCCCCACAATTATACTAGCAAGAAAGTCTTTATATTCAGATTTGCGAGGTTCACTAACATTACCCCACTGTGGGAGTTTACAAGCAGTATTAAAATCTTCTAAGTCCATGGTATAAGATTTATCATAAAGATCAAATAGGACAGTTTGAGAATTGCGCGATGATGTAAATTTAAACCTTCTCACAAATGAATCAGTTAAATAGAGGTACTGACGACACTTATCTGCCACGAAGCTCTCAAGATCGGCGTTACACACATATGCTTCAAATTCTTCCTTATTCCCTGCCCAAATCATGAAGTCCTCAGACAGCCATTCACAAGGCCGCACTTGAGCATCTCTTGGTAGTTCATTGTCCGGCTCGCGTATTACGGGCCTAGATCCTTGCTTCCTTGAGGAACCACCTTGGTACATTTTCCTAAACATATTTCTTCCTCTGAAAAATTTCTGAAATTTTTAGTAATTTAAAATAAAAGTGAGCCAAACTCAACAAAATTGATAGCAACTACTCCTACAAGTGCCTAGAGGCTATATCATGCATTAAAACTACTTTTGACCATATAAATTTGACATGCAAGCTCAAGAATAGGGTCACCTAAGCAGCAAAAATTTGCAATGAATAAAGGACCAGAACAAAAACTAATTGGACCATTGGAGGAGTCACGTACCGAAGAACAATCCCCAAAGCAGTTTTGTGAATGGAGCTTTGAGCAAGGAGATCGAAAATGGCAGCAAGATGAGCAAGAACTCGGGTTTGAGCTGGATAGTGATTTTTTGGGAGGAAGAAGGAGTGTGTGGTGGCTGGAATAAGTGGAGGGGACCCACGTGGGGTCCATGAGGCAGGGGGTGCGCCCAGGAGGGGTGGGCGCGCCCTCCACCCTCGTGGGCACGTGGCTGCTCCCCCTGCTGTGTTCTTAGTGCCAGATATTCTCAAATATTCTAGAAAAAAATCATATTTAATTTTCAGGGCATTTGGACAACTTTTATTTTTAGGGTATTTTTTATTGCAAGGATAATTCAGAAAACAGACAGAAAATACTATTTTTGCTTTATTTAAACTAAATAACAGAAAGTAAAAGGAGGGTACAGAGAGTTGTGTTTTCTAACTTCATCCATCTCATGCTCATCAAAAGGAATCCACTAACAAGGTTGATCAGGTCTTGTTAACAAACTCATTTCGAATAACATGAAACCGAAGAATTTTCGAATAACACTAGGTTACCTCAACGGGGATATGCACGTCCCCAACAATAAAAATATCATATCTCTTCTTGACAATAGGAAGAGGAAATTCAAAACCTCCAATAGTAATTGTTGAAAATTTTCCAATAGAATTGATACTGTGGACTTGAGGTTGTTTCCTCGGAAAGTGTATCGTATGCTCATTACCATTAACATGAAAAGTGACAATGCCTTTATTGCAATCAATAACAGCCCCTACAGTATTCAAAAAGGGTCTTCCAGGAATAATAGACATATTATCGTCCTCGGGAATATCAAGAATAACAAAGTCCGTTAAAATAGTAACGTTTGCAACCACAACAGGCGCATCCTCACAAATACCGACACGTATAGCAGTTGATTTATCAGCCATTTGTAAAGATATTTTAGTAGGTGTCAACTTATTCAAATCAAGTCTATGATATAAAGAGAGAGGCATAACACTAACACTGGCTCCAAGATCACATAAAGTAGTTTTAACATAGTTTCTTTTAATGGAGCACGGTATAGTTGGTACTCCTGGATCTCCAAGTTTCTTTGGTATTCCACCCTTAAAAGTATAATTAGCAAGCATGGTGGAAATTTCAGCTTCCGGTATCTTTCTCTTATTTGTAACAATATCTTTCATGTACTTAGCATAAGGATTCATTTTAAGCATATCAGTCAAACGCATACACAAAAAGATAGGTCTAATCATTTCAGCAAAGCGCTCAAAATCCTCATCATCCTTTTTTCTTGGATGGTTTAGGAGGAAAAGGCATGGGTTTCTGAACCCATGGTTCTCTTTCTTTACCGTGCTTCCTAGCAACAAAGTCTCTCTTATCATAATGTTGATTCTTTGATTGTGGGTTATCAAGATCAACAACAAGTTCAATCTCTACATCATTATCATTGCTGTCACACCCTGATTTTCATGCCACAACACTTAAGCTAATAAATCATGATAAAATGTGGTTTGTCAAAAACTTTTGAGTGTTTAGGTCTTTGCTTGATTTGATTTTTGTGTGTTGGTTGCAAGTGCTCTAAAAATCAAATAAATCCTCCAACTCTTATACTCCTTCTCCTTGATCCAAAACCTTGCCCAATGATCATGCCATGTGTGCAGGACATAAACATAACTTCTTGCAAAAATATTTTGGCCAAAAAGTATTTTCTAAATTAGGTTTTCCAAAAACCCCTCAATTGAGACTTGAACTACAAGTACTTAATGAAGGGTGTGAAAAATCTTTCAAAAATTATATTTGACTCCTATTAGATATAGGACACCCAGAAACCACAAAAATATAATTTTAAAAGTAATTTTCCTATTTTATTTAAAGGCTTTTTCTTAAGGCCATAAATGGTCTTTAATAGGTTAAATTATTTAAATGTTTCACAAAAATTGAGAAAATTTAGGGAAGCTCAGTGGACATATATTGTCCATATATAAGAGTTTCAACACATGGTCATGTTCAAATTATTGGTCAAATCCCTCAAAAACTATTTCTAGACATTTCAAGATTTTGAAATGTTTACAAAGGAAATATTATCCATTAAATACAGGAAAATTCTATCATGTCCAAAATGACCTACTTGAGGATCCTACAAAGTCTCATGTCATGGAGAACAATATAGACCCACCAAACCCTCTCAAAACTATTTCTGTCCTTTTCCAAGTTTGAACAACTTTGCACTGCCAAACATGTCCAAATGCTCTCAAACTTGGTGCACATGCTTAAATGGTGTAATAATGCATCTAGACCAATTGGAACAAGTTGGAGAGAAGGATATCATGATCAAAGTGTTCTAAAACCCTTCATGTCCAGAACCAAATTTGAACAACTCTACATTGCCAATTGTGTCCTTTTGATCTGAATTTTTGTGTACATGTTCAAATCCTCAAATGATTACACTAAGCCAAGTGGTGCATCAAGGAGAATATATTTGCATGACTAAATCTTGGAAAAGCCATTTCTGTTGATTTCTAGGGTTTACAAAAGTTGCATTGCCCACTTTCTCCATTTGACCTCGAAATTGGTGGACACTACTATTGTGTGATTCCACTCACTCCTGGTAAATATGATGGCAAGGAGAATGCATTTTCTTGCCCAAACCACCATCAAACACCTTCTGACAAAATTTAAAACTCCATGTTTCAGCCCCCTCCACTCATCTCCATGAGCTAAGATTTCTCCCACAGCATAATCTGGTCCTCCTCTAACCCCTTCATCTTTCCCTGCCCGAGGAGCCATGATGATGGGGGTGAAAAGCTCTTTTCCCCTCTCTGGACAGCTACATTTCTCCGATTTTCTCACCTCTCTCTCTCCTGCCAGGTACCCGGGCATCCAATGCCACTTTCGCATTGTTTACTCCCCCATGCAGCTTCCAGACACAAGTGGACACGTTGGTGCGTGCGAAAAGCCGCAGACGCCGGCCAAAGACGCGCTCTGGAGCATGTCATCGCGCTCTCGACCGTTGACGCCGCGTCCCCCGACCACCTCGAGCCTCCCCCTCGCGCCAGTAGAGGTCCTCGACGTCCGCAACACGACAGCCGTGCTGGCCGCCTCCTCTCTCTTGCTCCTGCTGCCTCCTCTCGCACGCGCACCGGCCGCCCAAGGGCTCCAATGGGCAGCCTCACACACACGATGCCTCTGACCCGTCCCCGCTCCCTCTTTTCTCTCCCTTGACCTGGACCACGCCCACGAGCACCTCAGACGCGCCCCAAAGCACTCGTTTGGCCCCTGGCGACGCCTTGGGCCGTGGCCGTGAGCTCCGCCCATGGTGCTCCTAGCCGCACCCATATGAGTCCATTACGAGCCCTCCTCTCCACTCCATTTGTCCCCTCTCCCTCCTAGAAGCATCCTCGACCCAGCCAACCCTATCTCCAAGCCCTCCGTCGCTCCCCATGGCCGGAGCCAAGCCACAGGATTCCTCCCAAATTCGTGCCACCAAGACCCCCTCCTTTCCACCTCTCAATTCCAGAGCATTGCCGCCACCATAGTGGATCTTTCCCGCGCTTCATTTCATCCTTCCCGTGCCTGACTCACTGTGCCCCAACCTCACCGTCGCTTTCGTCCGCCGCGGGCGATGCACCGCACGCATCTGACCACCCCTGCCTCCGTGGAGTACCTCGTCGGATGCGCCACCCTCCCCTGAGCACGCCGGTGGGTGGAGCATCGCCGGAGACGCCCTGTAGCGCCGGCGACCGGAGTCGAACACCTCCACTGTCTCCCTTCGCGCCCGCGCGGGAGGTTTAGGACGAACTTGCAAGCAGGCCCCGCTCGTCAGTGGCCCAGCCACCGAGCCACGCTGGCAAGTGGAGGCGGGTTCGCCCTCTCCCATGTCCCCGCAGCGAAGGCGCACTCCGGCTGGGTGCCTTCGTCGTCGCACTGTCGTCCGCGTGGTCGAGCCGCTGGGCCGGCCTAGTGCGCTGTGGCGCTATGCTGCACCCAGTGCGCAGTATAGGTATAAGTACCCTTCCTTTATCTTTTTTCTTTTTCCAGAAACTTGTAAAATCTCCCAAATATTCATATTACCTCCAAATTTGGTGATTCAAATTTCTAGTAGTTCATAAAATCATGTTCTCTCTCATGGTGCAATTTCCATATTTTTCCAAGGACTTTTTCTTCACACATATTTAATAAAACCCCATTTTTCATTTCTGTGATGAACTTTAGAAAATCACAGAGAGCTCAAATTTGATCTAAATGCCATGATTCGAATTTTCAGATATATCTAAGCTCATAACTTAGGTTGTGAACATTTTTATTAATACTTTCTGCGCCCTACAAAACAATGAGCCATTTCTTCATGTTTGTCGACTTTGCAAATCCATAGAATATTAATTTTGAGTCCAAATCCAGTGAAACCAAATCCTAGATGCTTCTAAAATCATCCTTTGTTAAATGGGTGCCTCTACTCATTTTTCAAAAATATATTTCTGTACACTTCTTGCAAATCCATAAGTCCGTTGATTCCATCATATTGAAATGCTAAAAAATATCTATTGATCCAGTCCCAATGAAATCAATTTGGCCATTTTTCATATAACTAGAGAAGTCCTAGAAAAGTTAACTTTATATTTTAGAGCACTTTTATTTTCTGCCTTTTGTGCTGCTTATTGTGTTTGTTTCTAACATTAGTTGATGAAGTAGACGGAGTACCTGGAGATGGACCAGGAGATGAAGACTTTGCTAAGCCAGGCAAGCATCCCTTTGACCATGTCTAAGAAACCCTTTTTATGCATGTCATATGGCACTTTTATTGCTTGCATCGAAGTCATGATAATGTGGTGACCACTTAAGGTGGTTTGCCTCCGTTGCTTTTCTCGTTGACACTTGCATGATGCATGACCCTACCATTCTATGAGGGTTATGCGAGTGGGTGTAGTTAGGATGCTAAGTAGCTGCTACACAAATGGGATGGGTATATGCATGGTGAAGGAAACCAAGTTGTTTTCAAGGACTTTCCAAAACCCCGTCGGGTGCCACTTATGCCTGAGGGAGATAATGAGTTGGGTAACCACTTGATGACGAAGTGGTGTACCGAGGCAAGTGTGTGTGTTGTTTTCGAAAACGGATTAGATTTAAGATTTGTTGACTATCCCAACTTTACATGCGCAACCACTCTACCCTTATATGGGAAAGGGCATTATTGATTACCTAGGCCGATACTAGCTTGGAGCCCGCATTACTAGTGACGGGAGAGTTGTTGTTGCGCTCTCTCGGGACAGGGTCGTGCCAGGTAGGGCGGCCATGACTGTTTTCACAGGGCACCGGACACACCGTTGGTACCCCGTGCTTGTGGTATGTGATGAATATGGGAGCGTGGCTCCACAATTTTAAGATGTGAAATGTTGGGCACGGGGGTTACTACCAATCGAGTGGACTCTATGTTAGTGTCGTCTAGGGAAAGATAGTGATCGGTTGCTTACCCCGGGTACTTGAGGTACCGCAGGTCGTGGAAGACACGAAAGTTCCCCGGATCTTGTGGGTAAAGTGTGCAACCTCTGCAGAGTATAAACTATTCAAATAGTCGTGTCCACGGTCAAGGACAGTTGGGCGGTGCTGCTTAAACTACGTCCAGAGTTTTACCAACCGCGTGTGGGTGTGTTGATAAAACTAAGTCAGATGGCTTGACACGATGATCAAGTTGGATTGGTGTCCAACTCCGCTTATGTTGATATCTGTAACTTGTTCATACGGATATCTGTGCTCGCATGATGCATACTTTACATGTTGATAGATCATGTCTTCACACTCAAAACTAGCTTTCTGCAAACTACCTACTTAGTGCTATATCATTGCATTATTGTGCCCTGTTCCAATCATGGGTTGCTTGCGAGTACATTCAAAGTACTCATTGGCTTGCCACTGGTTATTTAATTGGCCAGGCATGGAAGAACATGAGTTTGGAGAAGAGTTCTTTGGAAACGAACATGCGAACTAGGACGTTTCCCAGTCAGAATGCCTGTAGGGTTAAGGCAGATGGCATGGGTTCTATTTATCGACAAAGATTTCCGCTGCTTAAGTTTATTTGGTATTCAGCCCTTGTGGCTTTATCTATGTAAGACTTGATCGTAATGGTCATAATTTGTGTAAGACGGTATGTATGGATGTAAGACTCTTGTTATTCAGCTTCTGTGTGTTCAGTGAGCATTGATCTCTGGGATCACTGTACACGTGCATTCGGCGATCACGACTTATGAGTCGGGGTCCCCATAGAGCTGGTATCAGATCCATCCTGACTATAGGAAGCCTTAATTAGCATGGTTGTTAGATAGGGTAAAACTATTTTCAAAGCTATTACTAATTTTCAAAACTATCTCTACTACTCTTCCCTTCTGAGTTTTCGAGACTTATCGGTCTCTTCCCCTTCGAAACTTTTGCAAATGGTCCCAGGATGATGCAACCTTGTCCTACGACGATCAAGGTGTAAGATGTGCAAGATCATGATATACATTGCTAATAGAGCAATCGTGTCCTTACCGTTGTTGTATCGGCAACCACCGGTGGATGAGAACCTCGCCATTTGGTCTGCCTCACTATAGTGAGCAGGAAAACGGTTCTCCTCATCCCCCGCTCTTGGATTCGATGTTGTCATCAACGTAACCGACAGGTTGGACCTCTACTATGCTTTCTTAATGACCTTGCGTAAAGGATTGCTTACGTGGAACCCTCGACACCTTAGAAGGAAAAGGGATCGTCATGATTAAGAAGACAAAAGAAGACCGGGTCAATACCAGCTAACGAGGAACCACCTTCACCCCATCAGCTCATGAAGCGAGAGATTGTTGAAGATTCTTCCGGCTCAACCCGGATCATTTCATCGAACAACTACAAGAGACGTAGCGACACCTGAGGAAAACCCAGAAGACTGCACGGGACACGAAGCAAGCACGACTATTGAGTCCGAGAACCCCTAGGGTAGGATGAGTCGTGTACCCCCTATGCGTAGTCGAGTCCATATGATGGTTCGAATAGAACCATGATTGTGTGTTGCTTGTTTTTATTTGTTTTGATATAGGTCGCACTTTCGCCCTAGGCAACAAGTACGCGATTATATCACCTTCCATACCTTGTTTCTTTTGTTTGGCCCTTTTTTGCACCTGATTGTTTGCACTTGCACTATAGAACCCCCTTTAGGCATCCCACCTCCTCTATGCTACTTTTCCCTCTCATCTCTCTCCTCAACTAAAGACCAGCAGGACAAGATACACCAAGGATTCTACTTCGGCAACCAACTGGCACTGAAGTCTTTTGCTGCAGCCTCCTCGACCAAGTGCAACCCCATGGAGTTATGTTTACCCCTCAAGATTAGAAACCCATCCCTAGACCCTTCGATACTTCACGAGATACCCCAGCTTGAATTCTTAACCATGTGCTTAACCCACATGATTGAAGGAGAACCAGTTGAGCCCCAACAACCTTTGCTTAGCACAGGGTTCATTAGGGAACTAGTGGACATAGTGAACTAGCACATTACGATCCTAATATATCACCAGAACCGACGATGCCATAGGGAAGACCAATTTGAGGATATAGGAATAGAGGACAAATGAGTTGATGAGTTTATATTAGTGACCTTGAGGAATTATCTGAGACATTTTGGGGATTATGAGGCTTTCATGTTGGTAGGTGAACTTGGTGGGATCATGTTGATAAAGTAGCATAACTTACATTACCCCTAGAGTAAATTGGATTTAGTAGGACAATTATGGTCGCAAGCTGAAGTTCTTGGAAGCATAAGGATTAGACTTAGCCAAGGGACATTGATAGGAGATAGCTGACATTACAATAATAACTTGAGGGAAACATGTTGGAATTCTCGTTGAACACGATATATGGATTTAAATAGGTGATCCTAGTGGAGTATAGATGCTGAAGTGAGTCTACATGGTTATGAGTAAATTGGATTTAGACTGATGATCTCAATCATGATACCATGTTTCTTGGAGGACAATAAACTAGGAGAATGGATTAATTGTCGGTGTTGACTTAGGGATCTATATAAAGCCTGACCTTGGAGTTTACTTGACCATGATGATGGAAATTGGTGGACTTACTGTAGTAGAGATATCCCTTTCAAGTATTTGGGGATTATAGGACATTAGGAGATCATGTGGAACACCATAAACATTGGATTTGTAGAATTAATGGATTGTGTAGTGATTGATGGAAGTTAATGGGCTGCTGGAGTTGACAAGATCTTGGAGTGGCTTACGATGTGTTTCCTTAGGATAGAGATGCACTATCTTGGACCTTGGAAGAATAGGCTGAGCACTTGGATTGTGATGTTTAATTCAAACTTAGCAGCTTGTACATTCTGCCCATGGATTATTTTTGCACAAATATGAGTTTGTGGATAGTTGACATGTATAGTTTTATTAGACCTCCTCTTGGGAGTCATGAGGATATGAATAGCATAAATAATGATTGGAGTTGACCTATACAAGATAATGCTTTCGGTGGAATAAGGTGATTTGTTGGAAGGACTAGGTAGAACAGTTGGCGTCTCAAAAGCTGTGCTAAAGGATAAGATGATAAACATTCACTCGCACACTAGAATCCTCGAAACCCTTAAGCCCTACCAAACCACAACATGATCGGATCATGACCACGAGCTTTGGCTCTAGGTCAAGAAGACCTTGGCAAATACTCAACCATCACCACCACCAATGCCCCAGCCTACTTTATGTACCCCATGAACAAGTCTTCATGGAGTACTTGGACAAGTTGGTTGTCATATTTATTTGGTGACCTACTAGCCTACCCGAAGATGGAAGAAGAATCGTTCAGCTGGTTAGGGAATATCTGAAGACCGCCATGTCAAGGAGGAAGAACTATACCAACCACTATCGTCAAGAAGTGAACTTCCTCGTCGAAGACCGTGCATATTTGCAGACCACTCCTCTCGAAGGAACCAAGCATTTCCATGTCAAAAGGAAGCTCACACCCAGATTTACCGGCCCTCTCTGAGATCACTTCAGGACGAAGGTTAGACAACTACCAGCTGGATTTACCACCTGAGTTACCCACAGTGCATAACGTTTTCCACACGACACAACACTGATAGTGTTTCGAACTTCCTAACTAGCCCGACCTCTACAAGGACATCGATCATCGAGCCATAAACCTCTAACATGACTTATGCAAGAGACCCCTTAGCAACCCGGATCAAGCCGAACGTCATACACGAAGCCACATCATCAAGTACTTCAAGGGTTAATGGAGCACCATTCGGAAGCAGAACCAGTATGAGGACGTGAAGACTACCCCGGATCCAAGTTTCCGTATTCCTTTCCACGCCTAGTTTGGGAATCTCGGGGACGAGATTCTTGTAAGGGGGCTAGGTCTGTCACACCCTGATTTTCATGCCACAACACTTAAGCTAATAAATCATGATAAAATGTGGTTTGTCAAAAACTTTTGAGTGTTTAGGTCTTTGCTTGATTTGATAAAATAGTCTTGATAACCCACAAGTATAGGGGATCGCAACAGTTTTCGAGGGTAGAGTATTCAACCCAAATTTATTGATTCGACACAAGGGGAGCCAAAGAATATTCTGAAGTATTAGCAGCTGAGTTGTCAATTCAACCACACCTGGAAACTTAATATCTGCAGCAAAGTATTTAGTAGCAAAGTAATATGATAGTAATAGTAATGGTAGCAAAAGTATTTTTTTTGGGTTTTATAGTGATTGTAACAGTAGCAACGGAAAAGTAAATAAGCGAAGAATAATATAGGAAAAGCTCGTAGACATTGGATCGGTGATGGAGAATTATGTCGGATGCGATCGATCATGCAACAATTATAACATAGGGTGACACCGAACTAGCTCCAGTTCATCAATGTAATGTAGGCATGTTCCGAATATAGTCATACATGCTTATGGAAAATAACTTGCATGACATCTTTTGTCCTACCCTCCTGTGGCAGCGGGGTCCTATTGGAAACTAAGGGATATTAAGGCCTCCTTTTAATAGAGTACCAGACCAAAGCATTAACACATAGTGAATATATGAACTCCTCAAACTACGGTCATCACCAGTAATGGTCCCGATTATTGTCACTTCGGGGTTAACGGATCATAACACATAATAGGTGACTATAAACTTGCAAGATAGGATCAAGAACTCACATATATTCATGAAAACATAATAGGTTCACATCTGAAATCATGGCACTCGGGCCCTAGTGACAAGCATTAAGCATAGCAAAGTCATAGCAACATCAATCTCAGAACATAGTGGATACTAGGGATCAACGTATGTGCCTTGGAAGTTGTCGCGAAAGGCGTCTTCCAGGTCCTCCCAGTTTCCAATAGATTTTTCAGGCAGGCTATTCAACCAGTGCCGAGCTGGTCCCTTGAATTTTAGGGGGGGGGTATTTGATGGCATGAAGATCATCACCGTAGGCCATATGAATATGGAGAAGAAAGTCCTCAATCCATACCGCGGGATATGTTGTTCTATCATATGATTGGATATTCACGGGTTTGAACCCTTCTGGGAATTCATGTTCCATTACTTCATTAGTGAAGCAGAGGGGGTGTGCGGTGCCTCTATATCCGGCCAGGTCGCGACGTAGCTCGGATGGAGTCCGTCTGCGGTTTTTGGCCCGGGTGTGATTATGCTTGTCACGTCCGGCTAGATAGCCGTCGCCGCTCGTTGGGGCATGCCCCCGCGATCCGTAGATCGATCTGGTCGGACCTGCTCTATTTTGCAGGTCCTGATGTAGGTCATATGTATATCCCCGAACTGTTGTGTCTCGACCTTTACGACGAGATAGTATGGGCTGGTGTTTGTCTTGAGTTGCCCTTTTGTCCCAGCCACGTGGTGGCCGGTCAGCCGCATTATGTGCTGATGGTATAGGCTCAATTGCCTCATCGTCGAATTGAGTTAGCAGTTTACGCTTCGGGTAACTTTTAGTTGGGCGCTCGAGGCCGTACTCCTCGCTGCCAGGACATTAGTCTACCTGTCGTTGAGTAGATCTTGATCAGCTTGAAGCTGCTGTTGTTCCTTTTTCAGGCTCCTCGCAGTGGCTATTAGCCGGCACTTAAAGCGCTCCAGCTCGAGAGGTTCCTCAGGCACGATAAAGTCTTCGTTGCCGAGGCTCACCTCATCTTTTGAGAGTGGAAGATAGTTACTGTCCTCCAAGTCTTTGTTAATGGCCTGTTCATCAGGGCTAACTTGCCCATCTTCTTGATCGTCCTGTTTGGAGGTTGGCTCGACGGGGTTTTCTTGGTCTTCGACCTCGTCCGGAGTGTTGTTGTCTCTCGTGCCGGTATCGCTGTATTTTCCATGGCGTGATTTAGAGCGGCGCCGCTGACGTTGGCGCTTTGGCTGTATCTCAGGAGGTTTATCCTCGACTGAATTTTTCTCAGTATCGCCATCACCCTCTTTGGGTGTATCCACCATGTACACATCATACGAGGAGGTGGCCGTCCAGTGTCCAGTAAACGGAGGGTTTTGGACCTGCTCTTCTCCGGCATCGTCATCCATACCGTCGATGTCTTCGGAGCCGTAATCGAGCATGTCAGTTAAGTCCTCGATATGGCGATGAAGTGGGTGGTGGGTGGGACGTCAAATTCCCCGCTCTCAGCTCCTAGTCCGGGCTGGGCGTAGTTCGGACGTTGCTCCTCTGTAATAACGAGGGATCACATCAAGTCTAGAGCCTCGCTTAAAGGCGAGGTTTGTCCAAGGAGAAAAGAATCCGTGGAGTATGGCGGGAAGGGGACTCCATGGCTGAGCTCACACGATGCCGACTCCGAGGGTTCGGAGCCAGTGTTCGGAGAAGAGTCCGGATTTATGATGGTTGCCAGCGACACTGCTTCCTCCGGCTCTCCCGTACTGGGCTTAGTAGCCGTAGATAGTCCGGTGGGCTTAGAAATCCCGTCTTCGGACCTGGCGACACGCTCTGGATCTAAGGCCAGAGCGGAGGTTGGGGTCGTGAATCCTTGGAAGATCAAGTTTCCTTGGATATCAGCGACATAATCCAGGTTTCCAAAACTAATCTAGTGACCTGGGGCGTAGCTGTTGATTTGCTCTAGATGGCCAAGCGAGTTGGCCCGCAGTGCGAAGCCACCGAATACGAAGATCTGGCCGGGGAGAAAGACCTCCCCCAAGGCAGCATCGTTGCAGATGATTGATGGAGCCATCGAACCTTCTGGCGGCGACACAGTGGAACTCTCAATGAAAGCACCAATGTCAGTGTCAAAACCGGCGGATCTTGGGTAGAGGGTCCCGAACCATGCGTCTAAGGTCGATGGTAACAGGAGACATGGGACACGATGTTTTACCCAGGTTTGGGCCCTCTTTATGGAGGTAATACTCTACGTCCTGCTTGATTGATCTTGATGAGTATGAGGATTACAAGAGTTGATCTACAACGAGATCGTTGTGGCTAAGCCCTAGAAGTCTAGCCTGTATGATTGTGATTGTCTCTATGGACTAAACCCTCCAGTTTATATTGACACCAGAGGGGACTAGGGTTACACAAATTCGGTTATAGAGGAAGGAAATAATACATCCGGACGCCATGCTTGCCATCCACGCAAAGGAGAGTCCCATCTGGACACGGGAGGACGTCTTCTATCTTGTAACTTCACGGCTCAACAGTCCGGCCCATGTCACACAGGCCGGACGCCCGAGGACCCCTTAATCCAGGACTCCCTCAGTGACTGAAACAGGACCTCCCATATATAATTCTTCACCTCTGGACCATTCCAGAACTCCTCATGACGTACGGGATCACATCCGGGACTCTGAACAACCTTCGATTACCACATACTATTTCCCATAACAACTCTAGCGTCACCGAACCTTTAGTGTGTAGACCCTACGGGTTCGGGAACCATGCAGACATGGCCGAGACATCTCTCGGGCCAATAACCAACAGCGGGATCTGGATACCCAAGTTGGCTCCCACATGTTCCACAATGATCTCATCAGATGAACCATGATGTCGAGGATTCAATCAATCCCGTATGCAATTCCCTTTGTCTATCGGTATGTTACTTGCCCGAGATTCGATAGCCGGTATCCCCATACCTCGTTCAATCTTGTTACCGGCAAGTCTCTTTACTCGTTCCGTAACGCATGATCCTGTGACCGACTTCTTAGTCACATTGTGCTTGTTATTATGATGCATTACCGAGTGGGCCCAGAGATACCTCTCCGTCATACGGAGTGACAAATCCCAGTCTCGATTCGTGCCAACCCAACAGATACTTTTGGAGATACCTATAGTGCACCTTTATAGCCACCCAGTTGCGTTGTGACGTTTGGCACACCCAAAGCAGTCCTACGGTATCCAGGAGTTGCACAATCTCATGGTCTAAGGAAATGATACTTGACATTAGAAATGCTTTAGCAAACGAACTACACGATCTTGTGCTACACTTAGGATTGGGTCTTATCCATCACATCATTCTCCTAATGATGTGATCCCATTATCAACGACATCCAATGTCCATGGTCAGGAAGCCATGGCCATCTATTGATCAACGAGTTAGTTAACTAGAGGCTTACTAGGGACATATTACGATCTATGTATTCACACATGTATTACGGTTTCCGGTTAATACATGTATAGCATGAACAATAGACAATTATCATGAACAAGGAAATATAATAATAACCACTTTATTATTGCCTCTAGGGCATATTTCCAACAAAAGCTTCGCCTATGAATGTGATATTCCATTCTTTTGCCCTGCACAGGGTCCGGTCATCCGGCCCGGGGGCTCGCCGCCTTGACCTAAGTTGGTACCCCCCGAAGTCGGCTAAGTAGTGTGCTGAGACCTAAGCCCTCTCATTGCCTCAGCCACAGCTTGCAGCGTGACTGTCCGGTTGTCAAGAGCTAAAGGCCGAAAGCGTTGTCCACACGAAAAATGACTAAGGAAGAACGCCGACTTGGGCCAAGCCGGCCCCTCGCCTCACCCGCCTGGCTGCTCAGCAGCCGGCCGACCGACTTCTCGCTTGACTCGCTACGCTCTAGACGGCCGAAGTAACTTGCCTATCCTAAACAGCCAAGTCCCTAACCCGGCCACAGACCGCAGTGCGGCTGTCCGGCTGGCAGGGCGACGGCCAAAGGAAGGCGGCAAAAGAAGAAGCCAAATAGAGCAAAGGCAAAACCAAGCCAGAACCCGACAAAAGCACAAGCATGTGTGAGCATAAGATTATTTACATGGCAAAAGGCTCGAGGCCAGCATTCAACAGAGTTTGAAGTAGACCCCCAGTGGGTGGAGCTGCGCATAATTAACTTGTTTGTTCAAAGCATAAGACAGAGAAAGTCCAAGGATAAAGGGCCGCCTAGGCCAAGGGCGCTGCGGGCGGCATGGACAAGTCGGCGGTGGCTGAGGCGTCGGCTGGGGGAGCATCCGACTGTTGGGTCTCGGCTTGGTCGGCGGCAGTGATGGTGAACATAGTCTCCCGCGGCTCGTTGGTGGAGGCCCGATCAGTCGGAGTTTGGCTGGTCGCTCCATCATCCGGTGTGACGTCCTCACCTTCCTCGTCCTCGTCCTCTTCGCCCTCGTCACTGGAGGCAATCTCCTCTGTCGAGTCCTCCCCCTCCTCCGGCTTCAGCCCGAACCAGGAGGGTGGCACCTCAGCATCGTCTTCGTCCCGCTCCATAATGAAGACGCCGGTGTTGGTGCACACGGCATGGGTCGCCGCACATTTGATGACCTCATCTTGCACCGCTTCCAGCTCGGGTCCGGCCTCCTGACGGAAGGTTGCCAGCTGGGCCAACCTAACGTCCGGGTACCAGGCCTTGACGAACTCCAGCACTGTCCGAGCGCCCGCTCGATCCGCGACGCCCTTCCGGGCCTCAAACCGCTCGGCCGCCACCTCCAGCCAGTTAGTGGTCCGACTGGGAGTCTGAGCAACCTGAGCATCCGGCCAGAGCCCTGCCAGGACCCACGACCCGACGCGCTGAAGGCGACAGAGTAGATGGTGCGCCGGCTCCAAGCGCATCTTGATGGCCATGAGTTGTTCGCCCAGAGTCCGGGGCACATTCGGTGGAATGTCCGCACCCATCCTCCTCCGCTGATCGTGTCGCACCTCGATGGCATGGTAGATGGCAACTGAGCGAACGGGGAGAAATTCTTCCCAGAAGAAGACTAAGAGTTTAGAAGCCGGCTCCTGCAGCAGTCGGAAACTAAGCAACAAAAGGAGAAAGGACTTACCTTCAACCATGTCCTCAATCGCCCCATAGCCGTCCGACAACAGCTTCTCCCTCTCGGCCCAGTCTGAGCGCTCAGTCTTGAACTAGTCCTTGAGGAGCGCCTCGCCGTCCTTCAGCTGCCGGACCTCCGGCTAGTCCACCAGCTCTTTCGCCAGTCGGTCACACTCCTTGGCGGCCTGGCCACGCTCCTGCTCCTTGGCATGGAGCTCAGTCTCGAGCTCGCCCATGCGCATCTGCAGCTTAGCAGCAGCCTTTGCCGAAACAAGAAAGGAACATTAGTATCAACATGAAAACAAGAAGTTGCCGAAAGATCCGGCCCGACTGATCAATAGTCGACCCGAATCTCGGGGGCTACACCCAGCGGGTGCGCTTGCGCGCCCCCATTAAAGGACGGCCTACCTATCGTGGCTCTGGTTCAGGTCAACGGTCCGCTTGGCCAGCGCCTAGTTCTGGGAGTTGTAGGCGGCCACACGCAAGTTATGGTAGTCCTGCAACAACAGCAGCACTTCAGCATCCGGAAGCATGCCTTGATGTTCTAGCCCGCCTACTCAGCAGCCGGCCTAGAACTCAGGGGCTACACCCAGTGGGTGCGCTGGCGCGCCCCCACAGAAGATTACAAAAAATTGAAAGCAAGGATGGGAGTGTACCGGGATGGCCGTCTGCATCGCCAGCAGCTTGTTCCTGGACTTCACATTGGTGGCGCCGTGCGCATTGAACTGGTCCAGGATGTCCTTCACCGCGACGTTGAGGACAGCCGAGCTGGCTCCCGACGTCTAGTCAGGTGAAGCGGCACAGGTAGCCTCAGTGTCGGGCGCCGATGAGCTCGTAGCCCCAACCTCCATTGGCCTTGGTGCTGAGGCCACCCGCGCTGGATGCTGGCGCACAAGGACGGGGATCGTCACAGCCCAGCTCACCACCAACTCAATGCTGGATGGAGGTACCTCCGGCACTTTGGGCCGACTGCCCCGCCCACCAGCATCCGGCGTGCGTGGAGGCACATCCGCCTCCAGGACGATGGGGTCGGTTCCACCCCGCTCCAGGGCCATCAGGTCAGTTCCGGCACCTCCCGTTTGTGTCTGACCCTCCACAACCGGCGGCTCCGACTGCTGCGGGCCCGTGGCCTCTAGGACTCCATCGTGGGTCGGCTCCTCCGCCTATGCCTTGGTAGCAGTGTCCGCCTACACCATGGCCGCCGTGTCGGCCTGTGCCTTGGCCGCTGTGTCGTCCTCCGCCCGCGCTGCGTTGGCCGCCTCCACCTGATCCTGAGCCGCGGCCTCCTGCTCCTCCCGTGCCTCCTGTGCATTCCTCTCTGTCGCCTCCCAGAGGGTGGCGGTAGGGTCCATGTGGTGGGTGTCCTCAGGGCCGCCTGTTGGCCCGATCACCGAGGCAGATGGGGCCCGCGACACGAAGAGGGGAGCCCTGCATGTTGAAGCAAATAAATTTAAAAAGTTTGCGAGAAGGAAGCAAACACAAGATGAGAAGGTTCACAAAAGAAGAAAGGCCAAAACAAGATAAGCAAGGCGAAAGCAACCCAAGACACTTACGCGAACACCAACGGGCGCGGCTTCGGGCCCTTCTGGATGGCAGCCACCTTTGCGGCCTCTTGATGCTTGGTCACGACAACCGTGGACTTGGCCTTTTTGGTCAGCCAGCTGCCGAACATCCCCACATCGGCACGGTGCTTTGACGTGTCAGGTGCTCATGCCGGCGCCCCGCCAGTCGGCCGCGCCGTCGAGGAGCCAGCCCCCGTCCTGTCGGCTCCTTCTAGGCGGCGTTGTTCGTCGCCATCCGGCCAGTCCCGGATGTCGCTGCCTCCTCCCGCGGAGCCGCCTGCTCCCTCGCTGCTCCCTCCGACATTGTCGTCTTCCTCCAATGCGGCCGCCCCTAGCTCGGGGTCGCCGGCGTCGCTCACCTCCTAGTCCGGCATCCACTGATGGCCAGGAGCCGACGCGGCAACTGCCGCCTGGCCACCAAAGCACTGCGTCGCGTTCTGGTGGTCAGGGCGGATAAAAAGAATAGTGTAAGCAAAGTAAGGAGACGAGACACTAACCGCGGGCGGCGGCTTGGCGCGGTTGTACAGAGGCTTGCTGAATCTCCATTCGACCTTGTCGAGTTGGCTGTTGGAGAAATAATTTACGTGCCAGACCACCTCAACGATCGGCAGGTCCTTCTTCGACATGTGGCAGGGGTCGCGACGGCCGCTCACCCCATAGATCAGGTGCAGCCGAAGTTGGAGGGGCGACACCCGACAGTAGACGAAGGCGGCCAAAAGGTCTGCCGGCTGGAGCCCCTCCGACTCCGTCATCTCCTGAAGCCGGTCGAGGACGTTGGAGATGACAGCCGGCAGCGGCTTGCCGGATTGCTGGCCCAGTTGTCCCGTGTCCTAGGAGGCGGACCGACTGATGAGGACACGAACCCGGGGTAGGGTAATAGGCCTGACCTATACGCCCTACCTAAGGTCCTTGTCCTAAGAACAAAGAAGTTCAAGAATCAGAAGAAGGGATCCAGCAAAGGTGTCGAGTGAAGTCCACTCGACCTACCATTCACTCGGTGACCTCTCTTTATCCAGGTCACTCGACCATGAAACCACTCGACATATAAGAAGACCTAAAGCCGCTCTACGCAGCAAAGGTCGGGTATTTACTCATATATTTAATGATCATTTGTAGCACTTCAATACAGGCGTTACCTGTAACGCCACCTCTTTATGTACATTAAATCCTTTGTAACAGAGGGGATCTGGGGTCCTGGCGCACTCTATATAAGCCACCCCCTCCTTTGGGACAAGGGGGCGCACCCCCTGTAACTCACACGCTCATAATCCAGTCGACCGCATCCGGGCTCCGAGACGTAGGGCTATTACTTCCTCTGAGAAGGGCCTGAACTCGTAAAACTTGCGTGTACAACTCCTCCATAGCTAGGATCTTGCCTCTACATTCCTACCCCCCATTCTACTATCAGACTTAGAATCACGACAATTGGCACCCACCGTGGGGCAGGTGTCTTAGCAACTTGTTGGAGAAGTTGTGATTTTTTTCCAATCCTCGTCAATATGGTTTCAGGCGGAGGTTTGGCCAAGGGCCACGAGATCCATCTCGGTGCGCTCGTATTCACCGTCGACGACTCCGCTTGGCTCCAGGAAGCGCCACTCGACGTCGAGGTGCTCCCCATCCGCGGAGCAACGCACTTTCGCGCGTGCGTCCGTGGCATCTTCCTACGGCAGCCGTCGACTCAGTATCGGCGGCTCCCATGCCGACCTCCCTCCCTACAGCCCGTCAGAGCAAACGTTCCGGTCGGTCGAGGCTTCAGCGGTGGGTGAGGCATGCGGTGGCTCGCCAATCGGCCACCCCCCAGGTCGCGGCAATCGGGCCCGACGAAACTCTCTACGGCCTGTTCGACTGGCTCCGTAGAGACTGCATCTGAGTGTGACAGCAGTGACCCCGTGGCGGAAGTTTTGATGGTCAATTAACCAAGTAGTCCTCCTGGCTTCACCCGCGAAGACGGAGGCGATGGTGGCGGTGATCCGTCGCGTGTCCATGAAGAGTACCGACCCGAACCCCTCTCTTCGCAGAGGAGGGAGGAATTTCGCCGCTGGAACATGGATGCACTTCACACTCCCATCATTGGAGAAACCCCTGAGGCCCAGGCCTTAGAGGAGGCGCGCCTGGCCAACTTGGCTGAGCGCACTCGACTGGAGAACCTCCAGCATGCACTCGACAAGCGTGCTCGGTAGCGTGCTCCCGAATCCAGTCGACGTCAACTTTTTCCACCTCCGACTCAGGTATACCGAACTCCAATCTAGAATCTCGCAGCCGTGGCCCGAATAGCGGAGTCAATCCAACCTTCCGAGTCAGAAGCTGGTCGAGGTTTGGTGCAGATCTGGGCCTTGCTCCGAGCCGCGGGAGACCAGAATACAGTTTTATCTCAGTCGCGGAATAGGATTCATAGCAGATCCGTTGTTGCGGACACAGTCCAGTCGGCTCACAGCCCAAGATCGCCCCTCGAGGTGTGAAGGACGTGGAGACCGATGAGATCAGTACAGAAACCGTGAGCAATATGATCGACTCGATCATGATGATCGTCATCGAGTGCCCACGCCACCCCCAAGGAGTGGATCAGACGTGCCTCGGCAGCTGGATGACAGACACCCTCACAGTGGTGGGCGAAGGATTCCAGTCGACCCCAGGGAACTGGGCTTTGATGCGAGATCTATTCTCATTTAGGGTCTGGTCGACAGAAACAGAGCGCACAGAGAAGGCCCCGACATAGATTTTCCAACCAGCACCAGAGTGCATGTCTTAGGCCTAGAGTGCTTCAGCAGAGCCATCATGGTTGCAGTGATTCCTCCCAACTTCAGGTTGGCGACTGGAGTCAGTAAGTTCACTGGTGAGTCCAAGCCTGACACTTGGCTTGAAGATTACCGAGTGGCTGTACAGATCGGTGGCGGCAACGATGAAGTGGCCATGAAGCACCTTCCTTTGATGCTAGAGGGCTCGGCCAGGGCGTGGCTGAATCAGTTAGCTCCTGGTAGTATTTATACTTGGGAAGATCTTGCTCGAGTTTTTGTCAGAACGTTTGAAGGTACATGCAAGTGGCCAGAAGGGTTGACAGAATTACAGTGTTGCGTTCAAAAACCAAATGAAACTTTGAGGGATTATATCCAGAGATGGATCACGTTGCACCACACAGTGGAGAATGTGTCAGATCACCAAGCAATTTGTGCCTTCAAAGAAGGCGTTAAGCATCGGGAGTTGAATCTGAGATTCGGTTGGACAGGAGATATGACTCTGACTCGGATGATGGAGATTGCCACCAAGTACGCCAATGGTGAAGAAGAAGACCGACTCCGGAGTGGCAAGCACAAAACAGTCGCCCACGAAACCGGAGGAGGGAACTCCAGTCGGAAGCAGAAGCGCAAAGCCGAGCCAGCTGCTCCTGGAGAAGCCTTGGCCGTAACTCAAGGGAAGTTCAAGGGGAAATCCAAAGGACCGTGGAACCCCAAGAAAGTAAAAGATCAAGATGGAAATGATGTGCTAGATTTACCGTGCCACATTCACACCAAGAAGGATGAAGAGGGTAATTTCATTTACCCAAAGCATACCACTCGATAGTGTCGACTCCTAATCCAGCAATTCTGAGAGAAACAACCCAAGGAAAAGGAGAAAGAAGCAGACAAGGTTGAGGATGAGGAGGAGGACGATGATGGTTACCCCCACGTCAATTCCACTCTGATGATTTTCGCTGACGTTGAAAGTAAGAGTTGACTGAAAGTCATCAACAGAGAAGTAAACATGGTCGCCCCGGTGACACCCAGTTATTCGAAGTGGTCTTAGACTGCCATTACATTCAACCAGTCCGATCACCTAGCGCACATAGCCACCCCTGGGAGGCAAGCGTTGGTGGTTGACCCAGTGGTCGAAGGCACCTGATTGACTAAGGTTCTGATGGATGGTGGCAGTGGCCTGAATATACTGTATGTGGAGACGTTGAAAGGAATGGGCATTCCGATGTCCAGACTCAGTGAAAGCAATATGAGTTTCCATGGAGTCATTCCAGGAAAGAAGGCTGAATCACTCGGCCAGATTGCTCTTGATGTGGTTTTCGGTGATTCCAAGAATGCAAAAAAAGTTGACATTTGAAGTTGTGGATTTCCAGAGTGCTTATCATGCTATTCTGGGCAGGCCAGCTTATCTATGTTTTATGGCTGGACCATGCTATGTGTACCTCAAATTGAAGATGCATCGTCCTAAGGGTGTGATCACTATCACTGGCAATAGAAAGAAGGCAGAAGAGTGCTTCCAGAAGGGCTCGAAGATCGCCGATGCGCAGATGGCAGTAGTGGAATTGTAGGAATATTAGAAAAATGCAGATCCGAGTGATTTGCTGCGAGCTAAGAAGCCTGCCACGGATTCAGCATTTCAGTCGTCCGGTGAAACGAAACCGATTCATATTCACCCGACTGATCCCAATGCTGCTCCGACTCACATTTCAACAACACTCGATTCCAAATAGGAAGAAGCACTCACCCAGTTCCTCCATGAGAACTGGGACATCTTTGCATGGAAACCCTCTGACATGCCAGGTGTTCCTAGGGGACTGGCTGAGCATCATTTGCGAGTCGACCCAAAAGTGAAACCGGTCAAAGAACATCTCCGACGGTCCGCCGTACAAAAGAGAAAAGCAATCGGTGAAGAAGTGGCTCGGCTCCTGGCAGCTGAGTTTATTTGAGAGATTTACCACTCCGAGTGGTTAGCTAATGTTGTCATGGTCCCTAAGAAGGACGACTCACTTCGCATGTGCATTGATTTCAAGCATATCAATCGGGCCTGCCCGAAGGATCATTTTCCTCTCCCTCGCATCGATCAAATAGTCAATTCGACTGCGGGGTGTGAGCGTTTGTCCTTTTTGGGCGCTTATTTCGGGTATCATCAGATCCGTCTATATGGACCCGATGAGATTAAAACGGCTTTGATCACCCCATTCGGGTGCTTCTGTTATGTCACTATGCCATTCGGCCTGAAGAATGTTGGAGCCACATTCATGCGGATGATTCAGAAGTGTTTACTCACTCAAATCAGTCGGAATGTGGAAGCGTACATGGATGACATTGTGATCAAGTCACATAAAGGTTCTGACCTACTGGCTGACCTTGCTGAAACATTTGCCAACCTCAGAAGGTATGATGTCAAGCTTAATCCGTCGAAGTGCACGTTCGGAGTTCCAGGAGGAAAATTACTCGGTTTTCTCGTTTCCAAACGAGGGATCGACGCTAACCCCGAGAAAGTCGGTGCCATACTCCGGATGAAACGCCATGTGCGTGTGCATGATGTCCAGAAGCTTACTAGTTGTTTGTCCGCCCTAAGTCGATTCATTTCTCGACTCGGCGAGAAGGCACTGCCTCTCTACCGATTGATGAAGAAGTCAGATAAGTTCGAGTGGACTCCTGAAGCTGATGCAGCATTTGCCTTTCCACCCAGCCGGTGCTTGCTGCTCCAATCAGTAAAGAGCCTTTACTTCTTTATATAGCAGCCACTGGACAAGTCGTCAGTACAGTACTTACGGTCGAGTGGGAAGAAGAGGGAAAAGCCTATAAAGTTCAGCGCTTGGTTTATTATGTTTCTGAAGTTCTGACTCCATCAAAGCAGAGATATCCACACTATCAGAAGCTTGTTTATGGGATTTACATGACCACGAAGAAGGTTGCACACTATTTCTCTGATCACTCTGTTACATTCGTCAGCGATGCTCCATTGTCGAAGATTCTACACAACAGAGATGCAACTGGTCGAGTGGCAAAATGGGCGATTGAACTCCTTCCCTTAGATATCAAGTTTGAGGCAAACAAAGCTATCAATTCCCAAGCAATAGCAGATTTCCTCGCCGAGTGGATCCAACAAAAATTGCCGACTCAAGTTCACTCGGAGCACTGGACCATGTTCTTTGATGGTTCCAAGATGCTGAATGGTTCTGGTGCTGGGGTGGTACTGGTATCCCCCCGAGGAGACAAGCTCAGATATGTCCTCCAGATTCACTTTGATTCTTCCAATAATGAAGCAGGATATGAAGCACTCTTATATGGGTTACGTATGGCCATTTCACTCGGCGTCCGCCGTCTCATGGTCTATGGCGACTCAGATTTGGTGGTCAATCAAGTGATGAAAGAATGGGACGTTAGAAGCCCAGCTATGACTGGTTACTGCAATGCGGTGAGGAAGTTGGAAAAGAAGTTTGAGGGGTTAGAGCTCCATCATATACCCCGACTGAAAAATCAAGCAGCCGATGATTTGGCAAAGATAGGTTCCAAGAGAGAATCCATTCCCATCAATGTGTTTTTGGAACATATTCACACACCGTCAGTTCAGGAAGATCCTTTCACTGAAGAGCCCCCGCAGCCTAAGAGCACCGCAGATCTGACTGAAGTCGAGATCCCAGTTGTGGTCGACCTAATCAAGGAGGTTCTGGTCATCACTCCCGACTGGACGGTGCCATACATTGCGTACATCCTTAGGAAGGAACTCCTAGAGGACGTAGAAGAGGCTCGCCAGATCGTCCGTCGATCCTAGGCCTTTACTGTGATAAGAGGACAACTGTTCAGAGAAAGCGTGACTGGAGTCTGTCAGAAATGCATAACGCCAGAAGAAGGTCGAATGATCATCAACGACATCCACTCAGGAACCTGTGGCCACCATGCATCCTCTCAGGCCATTGTGGCTAAAGCATACCGAGCCGGGTTTTATTGGCCGCGTGCAAATGAAATGGCAAAAGATATAGTCGACAGATGTGAAGGCTGCCAGTTTTACTCTGACATGTCTCACAAGCCAGCGTCAGCCCTGAAGACCATTCCCCTTGTCTGGCCCTTTGCTGTTTGGGGATTGGATATGGTTGGACCACTGAGAACTGGTAGGAGCGGCTTCACTCATGTCCTTGTAGCAGTCGACAAGTTTACCAAATGGATTGAACCTAAACCTATCAAGAATCTTGAAGCCAGCACCACTGCCAGATATGGAGTTCCACACAGCATCATCACTGACAACGGGTCGAACATCGATTCTGATGAGTTTAGAGCTTTTTGCGCTTCTCAAGGCACACGAGTCGACTATGCTTCAGTCACTCACCCGTAGTCAAATGGACAAGCAGAAAGAGAAAATGGCCTCATCATCAAGGGACTGAAAGCCCGACTGATGCGTGATCTCAAACACGCAGCAGGCGCTTGGGTCGATGAACTTCCATCAGTTCTTCGGGGTTTGAGGACAACTCCCAATCGGTCGACTAGACAAACTCCTTTCTTTTTGGTCTATGGAGCCAAAGCTGTTCTGCCAAGTGACCTGCTCCACAACGCACCCCGAGTCGAGCTCTTCTCTGAAGAAGAAGCAGAACAGGCCCGGCAGGATTCAGTCGATCTCTTAGAGGAGGAAAGAGAGATGGCCTTGATCCGGTCGACCATTTATTAGCAAGACTTGCGTCGATTCCACGCCAGAAACGTGAGGGGTCGAGCCTTTCAAGAGGGAGACTTGGTTCTTCGAGTGGATCAACATAAGCCACACAAGCTCGCCCCTGCTTGGGAAGGCCCCTTCATTATCACCAGAGTTCTCCACAATGGAGCATACCAACTTTACAATTTCGAGCATCAGAAAGACGAGCCACCAGCTTGGAGTGCGGAGCTTCTCCGCCCCTTTTATACTTAAGTACTCACTCGGATGTGATGTAATAAGAAATACCTTTATAGTTTATTTATCAAAGACAAGAGCTTTATAATCCTTCTAAACGATTGTTGTTGCTTTTGTTTCTATTCGAAATCCCCCAGTGGGTGACTTCGTTGCGAATCCGTTTCGCCCAAGTCCGAAATATCCTACCGAGTGGTGAGCAAGCCTCTTACTCGGGGGCTTAGCTACGAATCCATTTTGCCTGAGTTCAAAAAAATCCTATCGGGTGGTGAGCAAGCCTCTCACTCGGAGGCTTAGCTGTGAATCCGTTTCGCCTAAGTTTGAAAAATCCTACCGAGTGGAGAGCAACCCTCCCACTCAGGGGCTTAGCTGCAGTCCAATACTTGCCTAAGTTTGAAAAATCCTACCGAGTGGAGAGCAACCCTCCCACTCGGGGGCTTAGCTGCAGTCCAGTACTCGCCTAAGTTTGAAAAATCCTACCGAGTGGAGAGCAACCCTCCCACTGGGGGGCTTAGCTATAGTCCAGTACTCGCCTAAGTTTGAAAAATCCTACCGAGTGGAGAGCAACCCTCCCACTCGGGGGCTTAGCTCCAGTCCAGTACTCGCCTAAGTTTGAAAAATCCTACCAAGTGGAGAGAAACCCTCCCACTCGGGGGCTTAGCTGCAGTCCAGTACTCGCCTAAGTTTGAAAAATCCTACCGAGTGGAGAGCAACCCTCCCACTCGGGGGCTTAGTTGCAGTCCAGTACTCGCCTAAGTTTGAAAAATCCTACCGAGTGGATAGCAACCCTCCCACTCGGGGGCTTAGTTGCAGTCCAGTACTCGCCTAAGTTTGAAAAATCCTACGGAGTGGAGAGCAACCCTCCCACTCGGGGGCTTAGCTGCAGTCCAGTACTCGCCTAAGTTTGAAAAATCCTACCGACTCGAGAGCAACCCTCCCACTCGGGGGCTTAGCTGCAGTCCAGTACTCACCTAAGTTTGAAAAATCCTACCGAGTGGAGAGCAACCCTCCCACTCGGGGGCTTAGCTGTAGTGCAGTACTCGCCTAAGTTTGAAAAATCCTACCAAGTGGAGAGAAACCCTCCCACTCGGGGGCTTAGCCGCAGTCCAGTACTCGCCTAAGTTTGAAAAATGCTACCGAGTGGAGAGCAACCCTCCCACTCGGAGGCTTAACTGCAGTCCAGTACTCGCCTAAGTTTGAAACACATCCATATCCGCAAGGACGACGAGGTGCAGGTCGACTGCAACCTTCTCCTTCGGAGCTATGCCACAAGTACAATGTGTGCTCCATCCCTATCCGCAAGGATGACGGGGTGCAGGTCGACTACAACCTTCTCCTTCGGAGCTACGCCACAAGTACAATGTGTGCTCCATCCCTATCCGTAAGGACGACGAGGTGCAGGTCGACTGCAACCTTCTCCTACGGAGCTACGCCACAAATACAACGTGCGCTCCATCCCTATCCGCAAGGACGATGGGGTGCAGGTCGACTGCAATGTGCGCTCCATCCCTATCCGCAAGGACGACGAGGTGCGGGTCAACTGCAACCTTCTCCTTCGGAGCTACGCCACAAGTACAATGTGCGCTCCATCCCTATCCGCAAGGATGATGAGGTGCAGTTCGACTGCAACCTTCTCCTTCAGAGCTACGCCACAAATACAACATGCGCTCCATCCCTATCCGCAAGGATGACGGGGTGCAGGTTGACTGCAATGCATGCTCCGTCCCTATCCGCAAGGACGATGAAGTGCAGGTCGACTGGAGTCACCACCTCGGAGCTGCATCTCAAGCACAAAGATTATTCCGAGTGAAGAACAAAGTCCACTCGAAGGCAAACGCAAGCATATTCGGAAAGAAACCAAGTTCAGATAAATCCTAAAGTACCGGACGATGGATCAAAAGTATTCGAGCATCAAGCCCGAAGAAGTTTAGCGGTTACACAATCACTTGGCATTCTGAGGCAAATAAAGGTGAGGCATAATGTTTTCTCGGTCACGCATCGGGTGAAGGACTGGCTGGGTCGCAGAAACTATCAAGGTCAATGCTGTCTGCAATGCGAGTGGCGGCATCAAGGAAGGTGTCCATGAAAGACTGGAAAGTGTGCCTCTTTGTGTTAGCAACCTTGAGTTCTGCCAGCTTGTCTTCTTTGACGTCCTTGCAGTGCACTCGGACCAAAGACAACGCAACATCAACACCACAGTGAGCGGACGAATTCTTCCATTCTTGCACTCGCTCGGGGATTTGATTCAGTCGAGCCATCAGGGACTCGAGATCTTGAGACAGTTCCGCCTGAGGCCAGAGTTCGTCATCAACCCGAGTCATCGCAGCTTTTAGGCGGGCAAGATAAGCAACCGCACTGTCCATACGAGATTCCAACTGTAGCACATTCATCGCAACATCATCTTTGACTGGACAGTTTATGGGATCAAGACCCGTCTCGACCCGCCCAGTTTCTGCTTCAATGTCTTGGCAAAATTTTGCACAGTCGAGTGAACGATGAGTCGACGGTATAATTATACTTAGCGGTCGATAGAAATAAGACAGGTTAACTGGTACCTTCAAGTTTCAAAACCAGCTTTGCAGCAAGCTGGCCCAGATAAGACTCCAACTCGCCATTCTTGGCCTCGAGACTCCCAAGCTCGTCGATCAGTTTCTCCTTGTCCTTGTTTAGTTGCTCGACCTCATGATTGGCATCAGAAATAGCAGTCTTCAGCTTGGAGTTTTCTTCTTCTAACTTGCTGACTAAAGTAAGCTTCTTGTCAGCAAGTTCTGTTTTATCACGCGCCTCCTTCTGTGCTGCAGCGAGATCCAGATCCTTCTTCTCCAAAGCCTACTTCATTTTCTCTAAAGAAATAACATTCTTCAGACGGGCTTGGAGTTGGCGGTTTTATCTACATACATCTGCTCGAGTGGAGTCACTTGGTTCAAAAATAGAAAGGTAAAGTGGCAGAAGTGGGATATACAGCTAGCGATTGGTTACCTCCCATGGCAGCTACTTCGTCACGAGCGGTCTTGAGATTCTTCTTGGCCAATTCCAGATCAAGGTTGAGGCTGATTTGCTGTTTGTTCATTGCAGAAAGATGAGCCCCAAGATCACAAGATTTCTGCAGTTAAAGCCATATCAGTCGACAGAGATAAAAAGACATCACAATGATAGCCACTCTAAGACTACCACCGAATCAAACATTCAATGGAAGTCTCGGGGACTACTCCCAGTGGGTGCACTTAGTGTGCCCCCACTGATGTTGTAAAAAAAGGAAGAGAGAGAAGTTCAGATTCTCAGACCACAGTCGACTGCCCGCAGCCAACTATGGTCTCGGGGACTACACGCAGTGGGTGCACTCAGTGTGCCCCCACTGGTTTTGGTTCCACTCGGCGTGGCCTGCCCAGAAAGTTCCTATTCTCAGACCATAGTTGACTGCCCGCAGTCAACTATGGTCTCGGGGACTACACCTAGTGGGTGCACTCACCGTTCCCCCATTAGTGCAAAGATTCAGTTCGAATCGACACAAAGAGACATACAATTTCAAAACAGCGACACCCAGTGGGTGATCAGACAAGAAATACGGTCGATCGGAAAATCAACTAACCTGGACATTGGCTTGCATAGCAGCTCCGGCGTTGAAGGCTACCTGACTAGCCTCATGCACCACTTTCATTTGCCCCATCACAAGATTCAACTGAAGAAGAGCTTCCTTGGCAACAGCCAGTGGATCGTCCGAAGTTTGATATGCAGTAAAAGTGATGAAGGCAGAGCAATCGAAGCAGCCGCTGAATCTGAAGCAGAGAGTTGTATCGGCGCAGCAGAAGTCCGAACAGCTGATCCTGAGGGGCAATCAGTCGACAGCGGAACAGCGAAGGTGACGTTGGTTCGAGCCGGATCTGTCGAGCGCTCGACCGTCGTCACAGGCGTCACAGTCGACCGAAGAACCTAGACTTCAGGTGCCTTCCCGCCTAGTTCCTTGTCCTTCCTCCTCCTCCCTCTCAGCGGCACTTCTTCTTCATCGTCCGGGAGCACAACAACGTCTCGTGGAACTGCAATAAACAGAGAAATCCATAAGGATAACTGAAAAACCGACCAGTCGACCTAATGAATTCGAATCAGGCAGACTTACTGGCTTTGGAGGTGACGGCGTCATCAGCTTCCTCATCGGCTGGAGTCTTGTCGATATCCATATCAGTCGCAGCAGAGTTCGGGTTGTACAAGTTCATCATCCACTCGGTCAGAACAAGAAAACAGGTCGGAACAGGAAAACGGTCGGAACAAGAAAATACGAGAAGAACGTTTACCCAGAGGCAACAGGGACGTCTGTCGGATTTCAGGTTCTGGCAGACCATTGAGGTTCGAACACTGGGGTGCACGCGGAGATTTCGCCTCCTACCTACCTGCACCCCTCCGCCTTGCTTGAATCTAAACTATGGAAAGAACAACACAAGAGACGTAGGGTTTATACTGGTTCGGGCCACCGTTGTGGTGTAATACCCTACTCCAGTGTGTGGTATGGTGGATTGCCTCTTGGGCTGATGATGATGAACAATACAAGGAAGAACAGCCTCGCGAGGGTCTGTTCTTGGATGGGGCGATGAACTGCTGGGAGGAGCTCAGTCACCTTTCTCGCTCTCTCTCTCTCTCTCTCTTTTCCGTCTCTCTTCCTCTCTCTCTCTTTCTGCCCCCTTTGCTCTGTGGGTGGCTGGTCCTATTTATAGAGGCCCTGGTCCTCTTCCCAAATATCGAGCGGGAAGGGAGCCGACAATGGCGGGCTAATTTGAAGGGGGACAGCTAGTACTAGCTATCCTGACAAAAGTGGTCTTCGCCTGCGCAAAGCTCTGGTGATGACATCGTCTTGGGCTCCACGGTGACCTCCATCTCGTAGTCCTCCTGGTCTTGGTCTCGTTGCACCGAAATGGCAACCTTTGCCTGATGCCTCGGTACTTCGCGGCTGCGCTTGCCCCCTTTGCACCAAAGAGGAAGGGAGGACACTGCGCGGGCTGGCACCCGCCTGGCGCCCCCGGTCGTCATGGCTTGCGTCACGGGCACCTCGTGAGGTACCCCGCCTTGATCTCTCCACCTCCTCGTGAGCCAGCTTGACGAGGCCACGCCTGAGGAAGCTCCGGGTCGTCCGCCCCGCGAGGCTTGGCCCCTCGCAAGGGTCTTGGGTTTGTGTTGGTGAAGATGGGCCGCGCTGGGCCCCCCTTTGAGCCACGTCGCAGGCCGCAGGCAGGCAAGTCTGGGGACCCCCATTCCCAGAACGCCGACGGTAGCCCCCGGGCCCAAGGCGCGCCCGGACTTGGCCGTGCAGGGAGGCGGAAGGGCAAGGGCGAAGCGCCGCGGTCCCTAACAACCTGCGGCCTTGGGCGCCGCGTGGCGGTTGGTTGGATGTGGGCGCCTCCACTTCCCCATGGCGCATCGGCAACTGCACAGATTGGACAAGTCCCTGCATGCAAAGTGGGTCATGATTACCTGCAATCATGGAGGTCGGCAGTTGGCCTTCGCCGGCCATAAGTACGGAACTACGCGCACCCTTCCAGTCCATCTCCCCTTGCTTCTTCTCCTTCCCGATCCTTGCTCCGTCTTGCTGCGATGGCTCCGATCCGCCGGTTCTCGACGGCAGAGAAGGAAAAGGCTCCCCGAGAGGGACCAGACCCACTCCCGCCGAAGAAACGGCTCGTCCCCCGTGGCCCGGACGAAGGGGCCCTTCAGGTGGTGTCGAGGCCTTGGTGCGAGCGGGTGCCGCTGGGGTTCCCACTGCCATTGTACGCCCATGTCGAGGGCCCCAAAGGGGCTGATGCTGACCGCCGTGGGCGGCGCCGCCGTCGGCGCCGACGGGTCACGAAGGTGTGGGTCGTCCCCCCTGGGGTCCACACCGAGGGCTCCTCCCAAGAGTTCGTGCTCCACGTCGCCATCCCTCTTCAGTCTTGGATCCGCCTTCCTCCCTTCTTCGCCTCCATCATCCCGCAGGGGGAGCCCCTGGAGCTCTGGCTGCAGCATGCCGGCTGCAGCACCCTCGCGACCGAGGAAGAGGTTGCGGTCGTTGCCCCGGGCGAGGTCTTCATGACTCGGGGCTGGAGAGAGATTGCCCGGGTTTGCAGGGAAATGGGCGTCTTCGCGGTCCACTTGGATTACGACGGTGCTTCGGTGATGCTCTTCAAGGTCTTCGATGCGAGCGGGCGCCGGCTGGAGTGCTGCCCCGGGGAAGGTGGCCAGGACCCTGCCGCGATGAGGACTGGGCCTGCCAACCGCTCCCCTGGTGGCTCCTCAGGCGGTGGAGGCGTCGGAGGCTCCAGCGACTCCGGCGAGCTCTTCGCGACTCCGGAGACGAGCGACGACAGCTACGAGCCCCCGAGCCGGCGCCGTTCCTGGAGCAGGGCGGGCTCGTCAGGCCGCCGCCGACTCTGATCTGGATGGGGTTGGCGTCAGTGCTTGACGGCCCACTGTTGATGACGGCGTCTTTTGCAGGGTCACGCGTAGTTTGTGTCCCTTTAGGATCTGTTCCCTGCGAGGAATCAAAAACGCGCCCCGTGGGGGCTTGTAAGGTGCCTGCGATCCTGTTTTGTTAATATAACCCTTGTCATAGAATTGCGCGAGTTGCTCATTCCGTCTTAGCTCAGTCCTCCCTTTCGAGCCTCACGAGGGCTTGGTGCTTTGCGCCGACAGGTCCTAGTCCCAAGGCGGCTTCAGCCGCCGCTGGTATGCCAGGTCGCGATGCCGTGGTCAAGGCCAGGAGGTGAGCGACCCGGAGTCCGGTAAGAGCCCCTGAGTCGCGATGCTCAGGAGGTCCCCTTTGGCGCCCAAGCAGCCGTCGTTTGGTGAGAAAGGAGAGCGGCGTCGCTAACACGGGACAGCATTAGTGCGGGGATGGTGCCACGGCAGCTGGTGCTTCCGGGTGATGACTTATCTCGAGGATCAGGGGCCGCTAGTGTGTCGCCGGGTCCTTGCATCGGCACGCGCGAGGTTGCTCGGCGAGGTCCTCGTGTGTCTCTCCCCTCTTGCCTTTGCTCCCCTTTCTGCTCTACGTCCTCGGGTCCCGGCCCTCGAGCGAGTCTCAGCCGTTGCTGGTATGCCAGGTCGTGATGCCGTGGTCAAGGCCAGAGGGTGAGGGATGGAGAGCCAGTAGGAGCCCTGAGTCGCGATGCTCAGGCACCCCCCCTTTAATGTGCAAGCGGTTCGCGCGGGCGAGAGTGAAGGAGACACCGCAAGGGCCTCGCCTGACGCAGCTCGTTCAGGAGGTCCTGCAGGTCCATCATAGAAAAAACAAGGGGTTGCCATGACAATTGACAGTCAGCCGTTGGTTGCTTCCGAGGGGTAGTGAGGCACTGAAGGCTTGACGAGGTGACGCTATGCGGGGCTGCCGCGGCCAGAGCTCAGCCATCCAGGTTTGTCGATGTTGCAGGGACGGACCCATGCGCAAGCCTCATGCCGTTTGGGAGCAGCTCCGTTAGTTGGCATCAGCTGAGCAGGCAACTAGGTAAAACACATTAGCCGCGAAGGAGTGGATTCGTTCAAATAAATGCTGGGGATGCGGACCTCACTGGGTCAGGCCCGAGCGACTTGGGGGGTCATGCAGCCCGAGGGGCGCCCCCAACAAGGCAAGCCAACAACATGGAATAAAAAGGGATACACGCCGCAGGGACAGACCCACGTGGCCTGGGAATAATGCAGCCCTGGGGGGGCGCTCCCAGCTGGAAATAAAACTCGAAAGAAGTCACCAGATGATGTTGAGGATGAAGGAGCATTGGTGTAGCAGGCTCGGTGGGCTGCGGGAGCCGATCCTCACGAGCCCCCAGGCCCAGGGGCCTCGGGAGGCTTCGGAGGCACTGGCGGCTCCTCACGGGCCATCTCCATCCCTGCCAGGGCTGCGGAACGCCCTGCCTCTCGTGCCTCCGTGATGCCCCTCATGAGGCGCTAGTACGTGTCAGCCGCGTTCGGCAGGCCGTAAGGCATGCGAACGTAGCTGTGGGGTGGGCCTCCGCAGCGCCCCCCTCGCGAGGGCCAGAGGCGCTCCAGAGAGGCGACTCGGTTGAGCCCTAGTATGTCGATGTAGACGCGCAGCCCACCATCCTCGCCTGGATGGGGAGCCACTGCTGGTAGGCGGCGGCCGCCTTTCATGACTCTTGACTCCTGTAGCTCCTGAATGGCCTTGCTGACGAACTCTTGAGGGTCTGGATCTCCTTGCCTTGCTCCTTCTTGAGGGAAACGTGCTTCGAAACATGCCTCCATGTGGTGCCCAAGCGCCTCCCTCGTGACCCTAGCTAGGTCGGTGGCCCTCCAGGGGAGAGCCCCCGAGCCCTGCCTGAGGAGGGCGCTGGGCGCGCTTTCCTATGCGATGGAAGTAGGTTCCCCCTAGGCAGGCGCGGGCCCAGAGGGGCCTGCCTCCTGAGTGGTCGGGCCGGATGATGTCTTCTTCTTCTTAGGGGCGGTCTCGGGAGGCCTCCTGCTTCCACGATCCGGGTCTTCCAGTGACGCGGCCTGAAAGGCTCGTTCCAGGGAACACACCATGTCCTTCTATTCACATGGCACCGTGATGACTCCGCCGCTTCCTGGCATCTTGAGGACGTTGTAGCCGTGGTGAGTTACGGCCATGAACTTGGCCAGCGCTGGGTACCCAAGGATGGCGTTATACGGCAGGCGAATGTGAGCAACGTCGAAGTCGATGAGCTCGGTGCGGTAGTTGTCGCGTGCCCCGAAGGTGACAGGGAGGCGGACCTACCCAATCGGGACCGTGGAGCCGTCGGTGATACCGGAGAAAGGCTTGGTTGGCTGAAGCTGGCTGTAGGGCACTTGGAGGTTGTTGAATGTTTCCACGGACAGGACGTTGAGCCCTGCACCGCCATCGATGAGGGTCTTGGTGACCACCACGTTGCTGATGATTGGGGAGAAAAGCATCGGGAGAACTCCGGCTGTAGCCGCACACTTGAGCTGATCCGCTGAGCTGAACGCGATGGCGCACGCCGACCACCTGAGAGGGCGCGTGGCTTCGAGCCTGGGGAGGACTGCGTTCACTTCGTGGGCGAACTGCTTGAAGATGCGCTGGGAGGCCGGGGCTTGTGCCCCGCCTAGGATGCAGGCGATCGCGCGCGGTTCCTGGAAGCCCCCAGCCCCCTCGTCTTGGTGGCGGTCCTTGTTTCTCCTTGGCTGCGGCGGCAGCGGTGGGAGACCTGCATTGCCTTGCGGGCGATCCTCGCGAGGCTGATCCCTTCAGTCTCCATCGCGAGGCTGATCTCTCCAGCCTCCCTCGCGAGGCGGGTCTTGCCAGCGATCCTCGCGAGGTTGATCGCGCCACCCTTGGCGCGGGCCACGGTCTTCCCAGCGTCCTGCGTTCCTTCCTCCTCGACCATAGCCCCAGTCACTGCGGTCAGGGCGACGGCCGATCCTTCCTTCTCGCACGGCTCGGAGCTCTTGACATTCGTTGGTGTTGTGGGTGTGGAGGTCGTGGTACACAGAGTACCGGCTGCCCTTGGAAGGTTCGAGCTGATCTCTCCCCCGCTTGGTGTCTGGTTCTACCGCGAGCACGGCAGCCCCCTTGCGCTTCACATCCTTGGCCTTGGGCTTCTTCTCTTCTGGGTCTGCGGCAGGCAGCTCGAGGAGGGAGAGGCGCCCTTCCTCGGCCCTGGCGCACTTGGTTGCCAGGTTGAATAGTTCCAAGGAAGTGCACAGGTCTTCATGCATCGCCAGCTCCTCCTTCATCTTGACGTCGCGCACGCCATCGGAGAAGGCCGAGATGATGGCCTCCTCAGTCACCTTGGGAATCTTGAGGCGCGCGTTGTTGAAGCGCTGGATGTACTTCTGCAGGGTCTCCCCGGGCTGCTGCTTGATGTGGCGCATGTCGCTCACGGCGGGTGGCCGGTCGCGAGTGCCTTGGAAGTTGGCGATGAAGCGGGTGCGCATCTCATCCCAGGAGGAGATTGTGCCGGGAGCCAGGTTCAGGAGCCAGGTGCGGGCCCCGTCCTTGAGTGCCATGGGTAACCAGTTCGCCATGACCTTCTCGTCTCCATTGGCAGCTTCGATGCCCAGCTCGTAGAGCTGGAGGAACTCCGCAGGGTCAGCCGTGCCATCGTAGCGAGGAGGCAAGTCTGGATTGAACTTGCCGGGCCACGCGACGCTGCGTAGCTCGATGGTGAAGGCGCGGCAGCCTGCTGTGGCCACGGGAGGCCTTGGGTGACGGGGAGCTTGGTCTTGCATGTCCCCACGCGCTGCAGCTGGGAGCAGCACGGGGTCTTGACGCGCGGGGGCAGGAGCATGGTCGCGACGTGCTGGAGCAGGGAGCGCCCGGGCAGCCTCTTGCGAGCGAGGGACTTCTTGACAGCTCTGCTCTTGCTGCGCTGGCGCCTGATGGAGCGGGTCCCGCCCTGGGGACACGCGCCTTGGAGCCATGGCGCCTTCCTGAGGATGAGGCGGACGGGGCGCCGCCGGAGCTTCATTGCCCGCGCGGGGCGGGGTGCGGTGCAGCGGAACAGACGGCGCAGGAGAGCCCCCTGCGGCGTGGACGAGCTCGGCGACGCGGTCGAGCCATTCTTCGTAGACATCGTCGACGGGACGATAGCGTAGGAGCTCATTCGCCGCGATGAGTGCAGCCCGAGCCTCCATGGGCGCGCGGAGCGCGCGGGACGAAGAACCAGCTGGGGTGAGCGAGGGAGTTGCGGTGCGGCCGTCTTGCCGCACGGACGGATGCTGGGACGATGCTTGCCGCTCGTCCCCCGCCGGGATGGTGGCGGCATTGACGACAGGTGACGGGGAACGGCGAGGACGCCCGCCGACAGGGGCCGTCTGGGCGACGCGGGAAGCGAGTGCGGCCAGGCGCTCGGCGTGGGCCCGACGAGCGTCAGACATGGGCGCGATGGTCGGAGGAGAACGGGGTGGTGGAAGACGAATCCTGGCGCACCCCTACCTGGCACGCCAAATGCCGGATTTCGGGTTCCGGCAGACCCTTGAGGTTCGAACACTGGGGTGCACGCGGAGATTTCGCCTCCTACCTACCTGCACCCCTCCGCCTTGCTTGGATCTAAACTATGGAAAGAACAACACAAGAGACGCAGGGTTTATACTGGTTCGGGCCAACGTTGTGGTGTAATACCCTACTCCAGTGTGTGGTATGGTGGATTGCCTCTTGGGCTGATGATGATGAATAATACAAGGAAGAACAGCCTCGCGAGGGTCTGTTCTTGGCTGGGGCGATGAACTGCTGGGAGGAGCTCAGTCACCTTTCTCTCTCTCTCTCTTTCTGCCCCCTTTGCTCTGTGGGTGGCTGGTCCTATTTATAGAGGCCCTGGTCCTCTTCCCAAATATCGAGCGGGAAGGGAGCCGGCAATGGCGGGCTAATTTGAAGGGGGACAGCTAGTACTAGCTATCCTGACAAAAGTGGTCTTCGCCTGCGCAAAGCTCTGGTGATGACGCCGTCTTGTGCTCCACGGTGACCTCCATCTCGTAGTCCTCCTGGTCTTGGTCTCATTGCACTGAAATGGCAACCTTTGCCTGATGCCCCGGTACTCCACGGCTGCGGTTGCCCCCTTTGCACCAAAGAGGAAGGGAGGACACTACACGGGCTGGCACCCGCCTGGCGCCCCCGGTCGTCATGGCTTGCGTCACGGGCACCTCATGAGGTACCCCGCCTTGATCTCTCCGCCTCCTCGTGAGCCAGCCTGACGAGGCCGCGCCTAAGGAAGCTCCGCGTCGTCTACCCCGCGAGGCTTGGCCCCTCGCGAGAGTCTTGGGTTTGTGTTGGTGAAGATGGGCCGCGCTGGGCCCCCCTTTGAGCCACGCCGCAGGCCGCAGGCAGGCAAGTCTGGGAACCCCCGTTCCCAGAACGCTGACAACGTCCATCTTGATTCTAGGCAAGGTCTTCCGAGCCTGTGAAGGATTAATTTTGGGATGCTTGGTGACCTTCTCAGTCAATTCCGGAGTCGAGGATGGGGCGCGCTCGTGAGATGGATCATTCGACGCCACAGCTTTGCCACGCTTGCTCACGGGATCATGGCGCAACTTCGATCGACGTTCAGAACGAGGCGGTGAGTCGGCCACTTCCTCATCGTCCGACTCGTCGCTCTCATCTTCATCATCGTCAGCAGGGAACTCCCACTCGCCTCTCTCCTCGGCACTGTCCTCACCCTCTTGGTCGTGCTCCAGAGCTTGTTCACCATTGGGCATTGAATACATCTTCGTGTAGATCTGCAAAACATGGGACCGATCATAAGTCAGTCGGATCAACAGTCAGTCGGAAAATACATTCAAAAACTCAGTTATGATGACCAGACCTTGTCTGGCAGGTTGCTGTTGCTGAAAGGGTCGACTCTCCTAGCACCCCTGGGGTTGTCCTTGTTTCCGGTGATACCCATCAACCACTCGGCCACTGTTTTGGCCTCCACCTCCTCCGGATGAACCCGAGCAGTATTGCAAGCCCTGGAGTACATCCACATGGAGTGGTCACGAGCTTGGAGAGGTTGGATCCACCGACTGAGGAACACCTCGAGCAGGTCCATACCGGTGACACCTTGGTTGATCAGTTGGACTACTTTCTCGACTAGCAT